>NW_027145183.1:0-26688 GCF_026170545.1 Melanerpes formicivorus | reverse complement strand
AATCCAATTTGCCATCTGATCTAACTTCTGGAGGGCAGTCAAAATGAGCCTTAGAATTCTTCCCTACCTTATTCCTGTGCTGAGATACAGGCTGCTCCAACCTGCTGTAAAATGCTTGATTTCGAGAGTGAGCGAAACTAATGAAAACATTGTTGGGGTAAAACCTAAAGGGAAAGACCTAGCACCAAATCCAATTTGCCATCTGATCTAACTTCTGGAGGCAGTCAAAATGAGCCTTAGAATTCTTCCCTACCTTATTCCTGTGCTGAGATACAGGCTGCTCCAACCTGCTGTAAAATGCTTGATTTCGAGAGTGAGCGAAACTAATGAAAACATTGTTGGGGTAAAACCTAAAGGGAAAGACCTAGCACCAAATCCAATTTGCCATCTGATCTAACTTCTGGAGGCAGTCAAAATGAGCCTTAGAATTCTTCCCTACCTTATTCCTGTGCTGAGATACAGGCTGCTCCAACCTGCTGTAAAATGCTTGATTTCGAGAGTGAGCGAAACTAATGAAAACATTGTTGGGGTAAAACCTAAAGGGAAAGACCTAGCACCAAATCCAATTTGCCATCTGATCTAACTTCTGGAGGCAGTCAAAATGAAGCCTTAGAATTCTTCCCTACCTTATTCCTGTGCTGAGATACAGGCTGCTCCAACCTGCTGTAAAATGCTTGATTTCGAGAGTGAGCCAAACTAATGAAAACATTGTTGGGGTAAAACCTAAAGGGAAAGACCTAGCACCAAATCCAATTTGCCATCTGATCTAACTTCTGGAGGCAGTCAAAATGATCCTTAGAATTCTTCCCTACCTTATTCCTGTGCTGAGATACAGGCTGCTCCAACCTGCTGTAAAATGCTTGATTTCGAGAGTGAGCGAAAACTAATGAAAACATTGTTGGGGTAAAACCTAAAGGGAAAGACCTAGCACCAAATCCAATTTGCCATCTGATCTAACTTCTGGAGGCAGTCAAAATGAGCCTTAGAATTCTTCCCTACCTTATTCCTGTGCTGAGATACAGGCTGCTCCAACCTGCTGTAAAATGCTTGATTTCGAGAGTGAGCGAAACTAATGAAAACATTGTTGGGGTAAAACCTAAAGGGAAAGACCTAGCACCAAATCCAATTTGCCATCTGATCTAACTTCTGGAGGCAGTCAAAATGAGCCTTAGAATTCTTCCCTACCTTATTCCTGTGCTGAGATACAGGCTGCTCCAACCTGCTGTAAAATGCTTGATTTCGAGAGTGAGCGAAACTAATGAAAACATTGTTGGGGTAAAACCTAAAGGGAAAGACCTAGCACCAAATCCAATTTGCCATCTGATCTAACTTCTGGAGGCAGTCAAAATGAGCCTTAGAATTCTTCCCTACCTTATTCCTGTGCTGAGATACAGGCTGCTCCAACCTGCTGTAAAATGCTTGATTTCGAGAGTGAGCGAAACTAATGAAAACATTGTTGGGGTAAAACCTAAAGGGAAAGACCTAGCACCAAATCCAATTTGCCATCTGATCTAACTTCTGGAGGCAGTCAAAATGAGCCTTAGAATTCTTCCCTACCTTATTCCTGTGCTGAGATACAGGCTGCTCCAACCTGCTGTAAAATGCTTGATTTCGAGAGTGAGCCAAACTAATGAAAACATTGTTGGGGTAAAACCTAAAGGGAAAGACCTAGCACCAAATCCAATTTGCCATCTGATCTAACTTCTGGAGGCAGTCAAAAATGAGCCTTAGAATTCTTCCCTACCTTATTCCTGTGCTGAGATACAGGCTGCTCCAACCTGCTGTAAAATGCTTGATTTCGAGAGTGAGCGAAACTAATGAAAACATTGTTGGGGTAAAACCTAAAGGGAAAGACCTAGCACCAAATCCAATTTGCCATCTGATCTAACTTCTGGAGGCAGTCAAAATGAGCCTTAGAATTCTTCCCTACCTTATTCCTGTGCTGAGATACAGGCTGCTCCAACCTGCTGTAAAATGCTTGATTTCGAGAGTGAGCGAAACTAATGAAAACATTGTTGGGGTAAAACCTAAAGGGAAAGACCTAGCACCAAATCCAATTTGCCATCTGATCTAACTTCTGGAGGCAGTCAAAATGAGCCTTAGAATTCTTCCCTACCTTATTCCTGTGCTGAGATACAGGCTGCTCCAACCTGCTGTAAAATGCTTGATTTCGAGAGGTGAGCGAAACTAATGAAAACATTGTTGGGGTAAAACCTAAAGGGAAAGACCTAGCACCAAATCCAATTTGCCATCTGATCTAACTCTGGAGGCAGTCAAAATGAGCCTTAGAATTCTTCCCTACCTTATTCCTGTGCTGAGATACAGGCTGCTCCAACCTGCTGTAAAATGCTTGATTTCGAGAGTGAGCGAAACTAATGAAAACATTGTTGGGGTAAAACCTAAAGGGGAAAGACCTAGCACCAAATCCAATTTGCCATCTGATCTAACTTCTGGAGGCAGTCAAAATGAGCCTTAGAATTCTTCCCTACCTTATTCCTGTGCTGAGATACAGGCTGCTCCAACCTGCTGTAAAATGCTTGATTTCGAGAGTGAGCGAAACTAATGAAAACATTGTTGGGGTAAAACCTAAAGGGAAAGACCTAGCACCAAATCCAATTTGCCATCTGATCTAACTTCTGGAGGCAGTCAAAATGAGCCTTAGAATTCTTCCCTACCTTATTCCTGTGCTGAGATACAGGCTGCTCCAACCTGCTGTAAAATGCTTGATTTCGAGAGTGAGCCAAACTAATGAAAACATTGTTGGGGTAAAACCTAAAGGGAAAGACCTAGCACCAAATCCAATTTGCCATCTGATCTAACTTCTGGAGGCAGTCAAAATGAGCATTTGAATTCTTCCCTACCTTATTCCTGTGCTGAGATACAGGCTGCTCCAACCTGCTGTAAAATGCTTGATTTCGAGAGTGAGCGAAACTAATGAAAACATTGTTGGGGTAAAACCTAAAGGGAAAGACCTAGCACCAAATCCAATTTGCCATCTGATCTAACTTCTGGAGGCAGTCAAAATGAGCCTTAGAATTCTTCCCTACCTTATTCCTGTGCTGAGATACAGGCTGCTCCAACCTGCTGTAAAATGCTTGATTTCGAGAGTGAGCCAAACTAATGAAAACATTGTTGGGGTAAAACCTAAAGGGAAAGACCTAGCACCAAATCCAATTTGCCATCTGATCTAACTTCTGGAGGCAGTCAAAATGAGCCTTAGAATTCTTCCCTACCTTATTCCTGTGCTGAGATACAGGCTGCTCCAACCTGCTGTAAAATGCTTGATTTCGAGAGTGAGCGAAACTAATGAAAACATTGTTGGGGTAAAACCTAAAGGGAAAGACCTAGCACCAAATCCCATTTGCCATCTGATCTAACTTCTGGAGGCAGTCAAAATGAGCCTTAGAATTCTTCCCTACCTTATTCCTGTGCTGAGATACAGGCTGCTCCAACCTGCTGTAAAATGCTTGATTTCGAGAGTGAGCGAAACTAATGAAAACATTGTTGGGGTAAAACCTAAAGGGAAAGACCTAGCACCAAATCCAATTTGCCATCTGATCTAACTTCTGGAGGCAGTCAAAATGATCCTTAGAATTCTTCCCTACCTTATTCCTGTGCTGAGATACAGGCTGCTCCAACCTGCTGTAAAATGCTTGATTTCGAGAGTGAGCGAAACTAATGAAAACATTGTTGGGGTAAAACCTAAAGGGAAAGACCTAGCACCAAATCCAATTTGCCATCTGATCTAACTTCTGGAGGCAGTCAAAATGAGCCTTAGAATTCTTCCCTACCTTATTCCTGTGCTGAGATACAGGCTGCTCCAACCTGCTGTAAAATGCTTGATTTCGAGAGTGAGCGAAACTAATGAAAACATTGTTGGGGTAAAACCTAAAGGGAAAGACCTAGCACCAAATCCAATTTGCCATCTGATCTAACTTCTGGAGGCAGTCAAAATGATCCTTAGAATTCTTCCCTACCTTATTCCTGTGTTGAGATACAGGCTGCTCCAACCTGCTGTAAAATGCTTGATTTCGAGAGTGAGCGAAACTAATGAAAACATTGTTGGGGTAAAACCTAAAGGGAAAGACCTAGCACCAAATCCAATTTGCCATCTGATCTAACTTCTGGAGGCAGTCAAAATGAGCCTTAGAATTCTTCCCTACCTTATTCCTGTGCTGAGATACAGGCTGCTCCAACCTGCTGTAAAATGCTTGATTTCGAGAGTGAGCGAAACTAATGAAAACATTGTTGGGGTAAAACCTAAAGGGAAAGACCTAGCACCAAATCCAATTTGCCATCTGATCTAACTTCTGGAGGCAGTCAAAATGAGCCTTAGAATTCTTCCCTACCTTATTCCTGTGCTGAGATACAGGCTGCTCCAACCTGCTGTAAAATGCTTGATTTCGAGAGTGAGCGAAACTAATGAAAACATTGTTGGGGTAAAACCTAAAGGGAAAGACCTAGCACCAAATCCAATTTGCCATCTGATCTAACTTCTGGAGGCAGTCAAAATGAGCCTTAGAATTCTTCCCTACCTTATTCCTGTGCTGAGATACAGGCTGCTCCAACCTGCTGTAAAATGCTTGATTTCGAGAGTGAGCGAAACTAATGAAAACATTGTTGGGGTAAAACCTAAAGGGAAAGACCTAGCACCAAATCCAATTTGCCATCTGATCTAACTTCTGGAGGCAGTCAAAATGAGCCTTAGAATTCTTCCCTACCTTATTCCTGTGCTGAGATACAGGCTGCTCCAACCTGCTGTAAAATGCTTGATTTCGAGAGTGAGCGAAACTAATGAAAACATTGTTGGGGTAAAACCTAAAGGGAAAGACCTAGCACCAAATCCAATTTGCCATCTGATCTAACTTCTGGAGGCAGTCAAAATGAGCCTTAGAATTCTTCCCTACCTTATTCCTGTGCTGAGATACAGGCTGCTCCAACCTGCTGTAAAATGCTTGATTTCGAGAGTGAGCGAAACTAATGAAAACATTGTTGGGGTAAAACCTAAAGGGAAAGACCTAGCACCAAATCCAATTTGCCATCTGATCTAACTTCTGGAGGCAGTCAAAATGAGCCTTAGAATTCTTCCCTACCTTATTCCTGTGCTGAGATACAGGCTGCTCCAACCTGCTGTAAAATGCTTGATTTCGAGAGTGAGCGAAACTAATGAAAACATTGTTGGGGTAAAACCTAAAGGGAAAGACCTAGCACCAAATCCAATTTGCCATCTGATCTAACTTCTGGAGGCAGTCAAAATGAGCCTTAGAATTCTTCCCTACCTTATTCCTGTGCTGAGATACAGGCTGCTCCAACCTGCTGTAAAATGCTTGATTTCGAGAGTGAGCGAAACTAATGAAAACATTGTTGGGGTAAAACCTAAAGGGAAAGACCTAGCACCAAATCCAATTTGCCATCTGATCTAACTTCTGGAGGCAGTCAAAATGAGCCTTAGAATTCTTCCCTACCTTATTCCTGTGCTGAGATACAGGCTGCTCCAACCTGCTGTAAAATGCTTGATTTCGAGAGTGAGCGAAACTAATGAAAACATTGTTGGGGTAAAACCTAAAGGGAAAGACCTAGCACCAAATCCAATTTGCCATCTGATCTAACTTCTGGAGGCAGTCAAAATGAGCCTTAGAATTCTTCCCTACCTTATTCCTGTGCTGAGATACAGGCTGCTCCAACCTGCTGTAAAATGCTTGATTTCGAGAGTGAGCGAAACTAATGAAAACATTGTTGGGGTAAAACCTAAAGGGAAAGACCTAGCACCAAATCCAATTTGCCATCTGATCTAACTTCTGGAGGCAGTCAAAATGAGCCTTAGAATTCTTCCCTACCTTATTCCTGTGCTGAGATACAGGCTGCTCCAACCTGCTGTAAAATGCTTGATTTCGAGAGTGAGCGAAACTAATGAAAACATTGTTGGGGTAAAACCTAAAGGGAAAGACCTAGCACCAAATCCAATTTGCCATCTGATCTAACTTCTGGAGGCAGTCAAAATGAGCCTTAGAATTCTTCCCTACCTTATTCCTGTGCTGAGATACAGGCTGCTCCAACCTGCTGTAAAATGCTTGATTTCGAGAGTGAGCGAAACTAATGAAAACATTGTTGGGGTAAAACCTAAAGGGAAAGACCTAGCACCAAATCCAATTTGCCATCTGATCTAACTTCTGGAGGCAGTCAAAATGAGCCTTAGAATTCTTCCCTACCTTATTCCTGTGCTGAGATACAGGCTGCTCCAACCTGCTGTAAAATGCTTGATTTCGAGAGTGAGCCAAACTAATGAAAACATTGTTGGGGTAAAACCTAAAGGGAAAGACCTAGCACCAAATCCAATTTGCCATCTGATCTAACTTCTGGAGGCAGTCAAAATGAGCCTTAGAATTCTTCCCTACCTTATTCCTGTGCTGAGATACAGGCTGCTCCAACCTGCTGTAAAATGCTTGATTTCGAGAGTGAGCGAAACTAATGAAAACATTGTTGGGGTAAAACCTAAAGGGAAAGACCTAGCACCAAATCCAATTTGCCATCTGATCTAACTTCTGGAGGCAGTCAAAATGAGCCTTAGAATTCTTCCCTACCTTATTCCTGTGCTGAGATACAGGCTGCTCCAACCTGCTGTAAAATGCTTGATTTCGAGAGTGAGCGAAACTAATGAAAACATTGTTGGGGTAAAACCTAAAGGGAAAGACCTAGCACCAAATCCAATTTGCCATCTGATCTAACTTCTGGAGGCAGTCAAAATGATCCTTAGAATTCTTCCCTACCTTATTCCTGTGTTGAGATACAGGCTGCTCCAACCCGCTGTAAAATGCTTGATTTCGAGAGTGAGCGAAACTAATGAAAACATTGTTGGGGTAAAACCTAAAGGGAAAGACCTAGCACCAAATCCAATTTGCCATCTGATCTAACTTCTGGAGGCAGTCAAAATGAGCCTTAGAATTCTTCCCTACCTTATTCCTGTGCTGAGATACAGGCTGCTCCAACCTGCTGTAAAATGCTTGATTTCGAGAGTGAGCGAAACTAATGAAAACATTGTTGGGGTAAAACCTAAAGGGAAAGACCTAGCACCAAATCCAATTTGCCATCTGATCTAACTTCTGGAGGCAGTCAAAATGAGCCTTAGAATTCTTCCCTACCTTATTCCTGTGCTGAGATACAGGCTGCTCCAACCTGCTGTAAAATGCTTGATTTCGAGAGTGAGCGAAACTAATGAAAACATTGTTGGGGTAAAACCTAAAGGGAAAGACCTAGCACCAAATCCAATTTGCCATCTGATCTAACTTCTGGAGGCAGTCAAAATGAGCCTTAGAATTCTTCCCTACCTTATTCCTGTGCTGAGATACAGGCTGCTCCAACCTGCTGTAAAATGCTTGATTTCGAGAGTGAGCGAAACTAATGAAAACATTGTTGGGGTAAAACCTAAAGGGAAAGACCTAGCACCAAATCCAATTTGCCATCTGATCTAACTTCTGGAGGCAGTCAAAATGAGCCTTAGAATTCTTCCCTACCTTATTCCTGTGCTGAGATACAGGCTGCTCCAACCTGCTGTAAAATGCTTGATTTCGAGAGTGAGCGAAACTAATGAAAACATTGTTGGGGTAAAACCTAAAGGGAAAGACCTAGCACCAAATCCAATTTGCCATCTGATCTAACTTCTGGAGGCAGTCAAAATGAGCCTTAGAATTCTTCCCTACCTTATTCCTGTGCTGAGATACAGGCTGCTCCAACCTGCTGTAAAATGCTTGATTTCGAGAGTGAGCGAAACTAATGAAAACATTGTTGGGGTAAAACCTAAAGGGAAAGACCTAGCACCAAATCCAATTTGCCATCTGATCTAACTTCTGGAGGCAGTCAAAATGAGCCTTAGAATTCTTCCCTACCTTATTCCTGTGCTGAGATACAGGCTGCTCCAACCTGCTGTAAAATGCTTGATTTCGAGAGTGAGCGAAACTAATGAAAACATTGTTGGGGTAAAACCTAAAGGGAAAGACCTAGCACCAAATCCAATTTGCCATCTGATCTAACTTCTGGAGGCAGTCAAAATGATCCTTAGAATTCTTCCCTACCTTATTCCTGTGCTGAGATACAGGCTGCTCCAACCTGCTGTAAAATGCTTGATTTCGAGAGTGAGCGAAACTAATGAAAACATTGTTGGGGTAAAACCTAAAGGGAAAGACCTAGCACCAAATCCAATTTGCCATCTGATCTAACTTCTGGAGGCAGTCAAAATGATCCTTAGAATTCTTCCCTACCTTATTCCTGTGCTGAGATACAGGCTGCTCCAACCTGCTGTAAAATGCTTGATTTCGAGAGTGAGCGAAACTAATGAAAACATTGTTGGGGTAAAACCTAAAGGGAAAGACCTAGCACCAAATCCCATTTGCCATCTGATCTAACTTCTGGAGGCAGTCAAAATGAGCCTTAGAATTCTTCCCTACCTTATTCCTGTGCTGAGATACAGGCTGCTCCAACCTGCTGTAAAATGCTTGATTTCGAGAGTGAGCGAAACTAATGAAAACATTGTTGGGGTAAAACCTAAAGGGAAAGACCTAGCACCAAATCCAATTTGCCATCTGATCTAACTTCTGGAGGCAGTCAAAATGAGCCTTAGAATTCTTCCCTACCTTATTCCTGTGCTGAGATACAGGCTGCTCCAACCTGCTGTAAAATGCTTGATTTCGAGAGTGAGCGAAACTAATGAAAACATTGTTGGGGTAAAACCTAAAGGGAAAGACCTAGCACCAAATCCAATTTGCCATCTGATCTAACTTCTGGAGGCAGTCAAAATGAGCCTTAGAATTCTTCCCTACCTTATTCCTGTGCTGAGATACAGGCTGCTCCAACCTGCTGTAAAATGCTTGATTTCGAGAGTGAGCGAAACTAATGAAAACATTGTTGGGGTAAAACCTAAAGGGAAAGACCTAGCACCAAATCCAATTTGCCATCTGATCTAACTTCTGGAGGCAGTCAAAATGAGCCTTAGAATTCTTCCCTACCTTATTCCTGTGCTGAGATACAGGCTGCTCCAACCCGCTGTAAAATGCTTGATTTCGAGAGTGAGCGAAACTAATGAAAACATTGTTGGGGTAAAACCTAAAGGGAAAGACCTAGCACCAAATCCAATTTGCCATCTGATCTAACTTCTGGAGGCAGTCAAAATGATCCTTAGAATTCTTCCCTACCTTATTCCTGTGCTGAGATACAGGCTGCTCCAACCTGCTGTAAAATGCTTGATTTCGAGAGTGAGCGAAACTAATGAAAACATTGTTGGGGTAAAACCTAAAGGGAAAGACCTAGCACCAAATCCAATTTGCCATCTGATCTAACTTCTGGAGTCAGTCAAAATGATCCTTAGAATTCTTCCCTACCTTATTCCTGTGCTGAGATACAGGCTGCTCCAACCTGCTGTAAAATGCTTGATTTCGAGAGTGAGCGAAACTAATGAAAACATTGTTGGGGTAAAACCTAAAGGGAAAGACCTAGCACCAAATCCAATTTGCCATCTGATCTAACTTCTGGAGGCAGTCAAAATGAGCCTTAGAATTCTTCCCTACCTTATTCCTGTGCTGAGATACAGGCTGCTCCAACCTGCTGTAAAATGCTTGATTTCGAGAGTGAGCGAAACTAATGAAAACATTGTTGGGGTAAAACCTAAAGGGAAAGACCTAGCACCAAATCCAATTTGCCATCTGATCTAACTTCTGGAGGCAGTCAAAATGATCCTTAGAATTCTTCCCTACCTTATTCCTGTGCTGAGATACAGGCTGCTCCAACCTGCTGTAAAATGCTTGATTTCGAGAGTGAGCGAAACTAATGAAAACATTGTTGGGGTAAAACCTAAAGGGAAAGACCTAGCACCAAATCCAATTTGCCATCTGATCTAACTTCTGGAGGCAGTCAAAATGATCCTTAGAATTCTTCCCTACCTTATTCCTGTGCTGAGATACAGGCTGCTCCAACCTGCTGTAAAATGCTTGATTTCGAGAGTGAGCGAAACTAATGAAAACATTGTTGGGGTAAAACCTAAAGGGAAAGACCTAGCACCAAATCCAATTTGCCATCTGATCTAACTTCTGGAGGCAGTCAAAATGAGCCTTAGAATTCTTCCCTACCTTATTCCTGTGCTGAGATACAGGCTGCTCCAACCTGCTGTAAAATGCTTGATTTCGAGAGTGAGCGAAACTAATGAAAACATTGTTGGGGTAAAACCTAAAGGGAAAGACCTAGCACCAAATCCAATTTGCCATCTGATCTAACTTCTGGAGGCAGTCAAAATGAGCCTTAGAATTCTTCCCTACCTTATTCCTGTGCTGAGATACAGGCTGCTCCAACCTGCTGTAAAATGCTTGATTTCGAGAGTGAGCGAAACTAATGAAAACATTGTTGGGGTAAAACCTAAAGGGAAAGACCTAGCACCAAATCCAATTTGCCATCTGATCTAACTTCTGGAGGCAGTCAAAATGAGCCTTAGAATTCTTCCCTACCTTATTCCTGTGCTGAGATACAGGCTGCTCCAACCTGCTGTAAAATGCTTGATTTCGAGATTGAGCGAAACTAATGAAAACATTGTTGGGGTAAAACCTAAAGGGAAAGACCTAGCACCAAATCCCATTTGCCATCTGATCTAACTTCTGGAGGCAGTCAAAATGAGCCTTAGAATTCTTCCCTACCTTATTCCTGTGCTGAGATACAGGCTGCTCCAACCTGCTGTAAAATGCTTGATTTCGAGAGTGAGCGAAACTAATGAAAACATTGTTGGGGTAAAACCTAAAGGGAAAGACCTAGCACCAAATCCAATTTGCCATCTGATCTAACTTCTGGAGGCAGTCAAAATGA
Source organism: Melanerpes formicivorus (assembly GCF_026170545.1). Classification (NCBI taxonomy): domain Eukaryota; kingdom Metazoa; phylum Chordata; class Aves; order Piciformes; family Picidae; genus Melanerpes; species Melanerpes formicivorus. The sequence goes on along the minus strand of NW_027145183.1, from coordinate 15,849 downwards.
GCCTTAGAATTCTTCCCTACCTTATTCCTGTGCTGAGATACAGGCTGCTCCAACCTGCTGTAAAATGCTTGATTTCGAGAGTGAGCGAAACTAATGAAAACATTGTTGGGGTAAAACCTAAAGGGAAAGACCTAGCACCAAATCCAATTTGCCATCTGATCTAACTTCTGGAGGCAGTCAAAATGAGCCTTAGAATTCTTCCCTACCTTATTCCTGTGCTGAGATACAGGCTGCTCCAACCTGCTGTAAAATGCTTGATTTCGAGAGTGAGCGAAACTAATGAAAACATTGTTGGGGTAAAACCTAAAGGGAAAGACCTAGCACCAAATCCAATTTGCCATCTGATCTAACTTCTGGAGGCAGTCAAAATGAGCCTTAGAATTCTTCCCTACCTTATTCCTGTGCTGAGATACAGGCTGCTCCAACCTGCTGTAAAATGCTTGATTTCGAGAGTGAGCGAAACTAATGAAAACATTGTTGGGGTAAAACCTAAAGGGAAAGACCTAGCACCAAATCCAATTTGCCATCTGATCTAACTTCTGGAGGCAGTCAAAATGATCCTTAGAATTCTTCCCTACCTTATTCCTGTGCTGAGATACAGGCTGCTCCAACCTGCTGTAAAATGCTTGATTTCGAGAGTGAGCGAAACTAATGAAAACATTGTTGGGGTAAAACCTAAAGGGAAAGACCTAGCACCAAATCCAATTTGCCATCTGATCTAACTTCTGGAGGCAGTCAAAATGAGCCTTAGAATTCTTCCCTACCTTATTCCTGTGCTGAGATACAGGCTGCTCCAACCTGCTGTAAAATGCTTGATTTCGAGAGTGAGCGAAACTAATGAAAACATTGTTGGGGTAAAACCTAAAGGGAAAGACCTAGCACCAAATCCAATTTGCCATCTGATCTAACTTCTGGAGGCAGTCAAAATGAGCCTTAGAATTCTTCCCTACCTTATTCCTGTGCTGAGATACAGGCTGCTCCAACCTGCTGTAAAATGCTTGATTTCGAGAGTGAGCGAAACTAATGAAAACATTGTTGGGGTAAAACCTAAAGGGAAAGACCTAGCACCAAATCCAATTTGCCATCTGATCTAACTTCTGGAGGCAGTCAAAATGATCCTTAGAATTCTTCCCTACCTTATTCCTGTGCTGAGATACAGGCTGCTCCAACCTGCTGTAAAATGCTTGATTTCGAGAGTGAGCGAAACTAATGAAAACATTGTTGGGGTAAAACCTAAAGGGAAAGACCTAGCACCAAATCCAATTTGCCATCTGATCTAACTTCTGGAGGCAGTCAAAATGATCCTTAGAATTCTTCCCTACCTTATTCCTGTGCTGAGATACAGGCTGCTCCAACCTGCTGTAAAATGCTTGCTTTCGAGAGTGAGCGAAACTAATGAAAACATTGTTGGGGTAAAACCTAAAGGGAAAGACCTAGCACCAAATCCAATTTGCCATCTGATCTAACTTCTGGAGGCAGTCAAAATGAGCCTTAGAATTCTTCCCTACCTTATTCCTGTGCTGAGATACAGGCTGCTCCAACCTGCTGTAAAATGCTTGATTTCGAGAGTGAGCGAAACTAATGAAAACATTGTTGGGGTAAAACCTAAAGGGAAAGACCTAGCACCAAATCCAATTTGCCATCTGATCTAACTTCTGGAGGCAGTCAAAATGAGCCTTAGAATTCTTCCCTACCTTATTCCTGTGCTGAGATACAGGCTGCTCCAACCTGCTGTAAAATGCTTGATTTCGAGAGTGAGCGAAACTAATGAAAACATTGTTGGGGTAAAACCTAAAGGGAAAGACCTAGCACCAAATCCAATTTGCCATCTGATCTAACTTCTGGAGGCAGTCAAAATGAGCCTTAGAATTCTTCCCTACCTTATTCCTGTGCTGAGATACAGGCTGCTCCAACCTGCTGTAAAATGCTTGATTTCGAGAGTGAGCGAAACTAATGAAAACATTGTTGGGGTAAAACCTAAAGGGAAAGACCTAGCACCAAATCCAATTTGCCATCTGATCTAACTTCTGGAGGCAGTCAAAATGATCCTTAGAATTCTTCCCTACCTTATTCCTGTGCTGAGATACAGGCTGCTCCAACCTGCTGTAAAATGCTTGATTTCGAGAGTGAGCGAAACTAATGAAAACATTGTTGGGGTAAAACCTAAAGGGAAAGACCTAGCACCAAATCCAATTTGTCATCTGATCTAACTTCTGGAGGCAGTCAAAATGAGCATTTGAATTCTTCCCTACCTTATTCCTGTGCTGAGATACAGGCTGCTCCAACCTGCTGTAAAATGCTTGATTTCGAGAGTGAGCGAAACTAATGAAAACATTGTTGGGGTAAAACCTAAAGGGAAAGACCTAGCACCAAATCCAATTTGCCATCTGATCTAACTTCTGGAGGCAGTCAAAATGATCCTTAGAATTCTTCCCTACCTTATTCCTGTGCTGAGATACAGGCTGCTCCAACCTGCTGTAAAATGCTTGATTTCGAGAGTGAGCGAAACTAATGAAAACATTGTTGGGGTAAAACCTAAAGGGAAAGACCTAGCACCAAATCCAATTTGCCATCTGATCTAACTTCTGGAGGCAGTCAAAATGATCCTTAGAATTCTTCCCTACCTTATTCCTGTGCTGAGATACAGGCTGCTCCAACCTGCTGTAAAATGCTTGATTTCGAGAGTGAGCGAAACTAATGAAAACATTGTTGGGGTAAAACCTAAAGGGAAAGACCTAGCACCAAATCCAATTTGCCATCTGATCTAACTTCTGGAGGCAGTCAAAATGAGCCTTAGAATTCTTCCCTACCTTATTCCTGTGCTGAGATACAGGCTGCTCCAACCTGCTGTAAAATGCTTGCTTTCGAGAGTGAGCGAAACTAATGAAAACATTGTTGGGGTAAAACCTAAAGGGAAAGACCTAGCACCAAATCCAATTTGCCATCTGATCTAACTTCTGGAGGCAGTCAAAATGAGCCTTAGAATTCTTCCCTACCTTATTCCTGTGCTGAGATACAGGCTGCTCCAACCTGCTGTAAAATGCTTGATTTCGAGAGTGAGCGAAACTAATGAAAACATTGTTGGGGTAAAACCTAAAGGGAAAGACCTAGCACCAAATCCAATTTGCCATCTGATCTAACTTCTGGAGGCAGTCAAAATGAGCCTTAGAATTCTTCCCTACCTTATTCCTGTGCTGAGATACAGGCTGCTCCAACCTGCTGTAAAATGCTTGATTTCGAGAGTGAGCGAAACTAATGAAAACATTGTTGGGGTAAAACCTAAAGGGAAAGACCTAGCACCAAATCCAATTTGCCATCTGATCTAACTTCTGGAGGCAGTCAAAATGAGCCTTAGAATTCTTCCCTACCTTATTCCTGTGCTGAGATACAGGCTGCTCCAACCTGCTGTAAAATGCTTGATTTCGAGAGTGAGCGAAACTAATGAAAACATTGTTGGGGTAAAACCTAAAGGGAAAGACCTAGCACCAAATCCAATTTGCCATCTGATCTAACTTCTGGAGGCAGTCAAAATGATCCTTAGAATTCTTCCCTACCTTATTCCTGTGCTGAGATACAGGCTGCTCCAACCTGCTGTAAAATGCTTGCTTTCGAGAGTGAGCGAAACTAATGAAAACATTGTTGGGGTAAAACCTAAAGGGAAAGACCTAGCACCAAATCCAATTTGCCATCTGATCTAACTTCTGGAGGCAGTCAAAATGAGCCTTAGAATTCTTCCCTACCTTATTCCTGTGCTGAGATACAGGCTGCTCCAACCTGCTGTAAAATGCTTGATTTCGAGAGTGAGCGAAACTAATGAAAACATTGTTGGGGTAAAACCTAAAGGGAAAGACCTAGCACCAAATCCCATTTGCCATCTGATCTAACTTCTGGAGGCAGTCAAAATGATCCTTAGAATTCTTCCCAACCTTATTCCTGTGCTGAGATACAGGCTGCTCCATCCTGCTGTAAAATGCTTGATTTCGAGAGTGAGCGAAACTAATGAAAACATTGTTGGGGTAAAACCTAAAGGGAAAGACCTAGCACCAAATCCAATTTGCCATCTGATCTAACTTCTGGAGGCAGTCAAAATGATCCTTAGAATTCTTCCCTACCTTATTCCTGTGCTGAGATACAGGCTGCTCCAACCTGCTGTAAAATGCTTGATTTCGAGAGTGAGCGAAACTAATGAAAACATTGTTGGGGTAAAACCTAAAGGTAAAGACCTAGCACCAAATCCCATTTGCCATCTGATCTAACTTCTGGAGGCAGTCAAAATGAGCCTTAGAATTCTTCCCTACCTTATTCCTGTGCTGAGATACAGGCTGCTCCAACCTGCTGTAAAATGCTTGATTTCGAGAGTGAGCGAAACTAATGAAAACATTGTTGGGGTAAAACCTAAAGGGAAAGACCTAGCACCAAATCCAATTTGCCATCTGATCTAACTTCTGGAGGCAGTCAAAATGAGCCTTAGAATTCTTCCCTACCTTATTCCTGTGCTGAGATACAGGCTGCTCCAACCAGCTGTAAAATGCTTGATTTCGAGAGTGAGCGAAACTAATGAAAACATTGTTGGGGTAAAACCTAAAGGGAAAGACCTAGCACCAAATCCAATTTGCCATCTGATCTAACTTCTGGAGGCAGTCAAAATGATCCTTAGAATTCTTCCCTACCTTATTCCTGTGCTGAGATACAGGCTGCTCCAACCTGCTGTAAAATGCTTGATTTCGAGAGTGAGCGAAACTAATGAAAACATTGTTGGGGTAAAACCTAAAGGGAAAGACCTAGCACCAAATCCAATTTGCCATCTGATCTAACTTCTGGAGGCAGTCAAAATGAGCCTTAGAATTCTTCCCTACCTTATTCCTGTGCTGAGATACAGGCTGCTCCAACCTGCTGTAAAATGCTTGATTTCGAGAGTGAGCGAAACTAATGAAAACATTGTTGGGGTAAAACCTAAAGGGAAAGACCTAGCACCAAATCCAATTTGCCATCTGATCTAACTTCTGGAGGCAGTCAAAATGAGCCTTAGAATTCTTCCCTACCTTATTCCTGTGCTGAGATACAGGCTGCTCCAACCTGCTGTAAAATGCTTGCTTTCGAGAGTGAGCGAAACTAATGAAAACATTGTTGGGGTAAAACCTAAAGGGAAAGACCTAGCACCAAATCCAATTTGCCATCTGATCTAACTTCTGGAGGCAGTCAAAATGAGCCTTAGAATTCTTCCCTACCTTATTCCTGTGCTGAGATACAGGCTGCTCCAACCTGCTGTAAAATGCTTGATTTCGAGAGTGAGCGAAACTAATGAAAACATTGTTGGGGTAAAACCTAAAGGGAAAGACCTAGCACCAAATCCCATTTGCCATCTGATCTAACTTCTGGAGGCAGTCAAAATGATCCTTAGAATTCTTCCCAACCTTATTCCTGTGCTGAGATACAGGCTGCTCCATCCTGCTGTAAAATGCTTGATTTCGAGAGTGAGCGAAACTAATGAAAACATTGTTGGGGTAAAACCTAAAGGGAAAGACCTAGCACCAAATCCAATTTGCCATCTGATCTAACTTCTGGAGGCAGTCAAAATGATCCTTAGAATTCTTCCCTACCTTATTCCTGTGCTGAGATACAGGCTGCTCCAACCTGCTGTAAAATGCTTGATTTCGAGAGTGAGCGAAACTAATGAAAACATTGTTGGGGTAAAACCTAAAGGTAAAGACCTAGCACCAAATCCCATTTGCCATCTGATCTAACTTCTGGAGGCAGTCAAAATGAGCCTTAGAATTCTTCCCTACCTTATTCCTGTGCTGAGATACAGGCTGCTCCAACCTGCTGTAAAATGCTTGATTTCGAGAGTGAGCGAAACTAATGAAAACATTGTTGGGGTAAAACCTAAAGGGAAAGACCTAGCACCAAATCCAATTTGCCATCTGATCTAACTTCTGGAGGCAGTCAAAATGAGCCTTAGAATTCTTCCCTACCTTATTCCTGTGCTGAGATACAGGCTGCTCCAACCAGCTGTAAAATGCTTGATTTCGAGAGTGAGCGAAACTAATGAAAACATTGTTGGGGTAAAACCTAAAGGGAAAGACCTAGCACCAAATCCAATTTGCCATCTGATCTAACTTCTGGAGGCAGTCAAAATGATCCTTAGAATTCTTCCCTACCTTATTCCTGTGCTGAGATACAGGCTGCTCCAACCTGCTGTAAAATGCTTGATTTCGAGAGTGAGCGAAACTAATGAAAACATTGTTGGGGTAAAACCTAAAGGGAAAGACCTAGCACCAAATCCAATTTGCCATCTGATCTAACTTCTGGAGGCAGTCAAAATGAGCCTTAGAATTCTTCCCTACCTTATTCCTGTGCTGAGATACAGGCTGCTCCAACCTGCTGTAAAATGCTTGATTTCGAGAGTGAGCGAAACTAATGAAAACATTGTTGGGGTAAAACCTAAAGGGAAAGACCTAGCACCAAATCCAATTTGCCATCTGATCTAACTTCTGGAGGCAGTCAAAATGAGCCTTAGAATTCTTCCCTACCTTATTCCTGTGCTGAGATACAGGCTGCTCCAACCTGCTGTAAAATGCTTGCTTTCGAGAGTGAGCGAAACTAATGAAAACATTGTTGGGGTAAAACCTAAAGGGAAAGACCTAGCACCAAATCCAATTTGCCATCTGATCTAACTTCTGGAGGCAGTCAAAATGAGCCTTAGAATTCTTCCCTACCTTATTCCTGTGCTGAGATACAGGCTGCTCCAACCTGCTGTAAAATGCTTGATTTCGAGAGTGAGCGAAACTAATGAAAACATTGTTGGGGTAAAACCTAAAGGGAAAGACCTAGCACCAAATCCAATTTGCCATCTGATCTAACTTCTGGAGGCAGTCAAAATGAGCCTTAGAATTCTTCCCTACCTTATTCCTGTGCTGAGATACAGGCTGCTCCAACCTGCTGTAAAATGCTTGATTTCGAGAGTGAGCGAAACTAATGAAAACATTGTTGGGGTAAAACCTAAAGGGAAAGACCTAGCACCAAATCCAATTTGCCATCTGATCTAACTTCTGGAGGCAGTCAAAATGAGCCTTAGAATTCTTCCCTACCTTATTCCTGTGCTGAGATACAGGCTGCTCCAACCTGCTGTAAAATGCTTGATTTCGAGAGTGAGCGAAACTAATGAAAACATTGTTGGGGTAAAACCTAAAGGGAAAGACCTAGCACCAAATCCAATTTGCCATCTGATCTAACTTCTGGAGGCAGTCAAAATGAGCCTTAGAATTCTTCCCTACCTTATTCCTGTGCTGAGATACAGGCTGCTCCAACCTGCTGTAAAATGCTTGATTTCGAGAGTGAGCGAAACTAATGAAAACATTGTTGGGGTAAAACCTAAAGGGAAAGACCTAGCACCAAATCCCATTTGCCATCTGATCTAACTTCTGGAGGCAGTCAAAATGAGCCTTAGAATTCTTCCCTACCTTATTCCTGTGCTGAGATACAGGCTGCTCCATCCTGCTGTAAAATGCTTGATTTCGAGAGTGAGCGAAACTAATGAAAACATTGTTGGGGTAAAACCTAAAGGGAAAGACCTAGCACCAAATCCAATTTGCCATCTGATCTAACTTCTGGAGGCAGTCAAAATGATCCTTAGAATTCTTCCCTACCTTATTCCTGTGCTGAGATACAGGCTGCTCCAACCTGCTGTAAAATGCTTGATTTCGAGAGTGAGCGAAACTAATGAAAACATTGTTGGGGTAAAACCTAAAGGGAAAGACCTAGCACCAAATCCCATTTGCCATCTGATCTAACTTCTGGAGGCAGTCAAAATGAGCCTTAGAATTCTTCCCTACCTTATTCCTGTGCTGAGATACAGGCTGCTCCAACCTGCTGTAAAATGCTTGATTTCGAGAGTGAGCGAAACTAATGAAAACATTGTTGGGGTAAAACCTAAAGGGAAAGACCTAGCACCAAATCCCATTTGCCATCTGATCTAACTTCTGGAGGCAGTCAAAATGAGCCTTAGAATTCTTCCCTACCTTATTCCTGTGCTGAGATACAGGCTGCTCCAACCAGCTGTAAAATGCTTGATTTCAAGAGTGAGCGAAACTAATGAAAACATTGTTGGGGTAAAACCTAAAGGGAAAGACCTAGCACCAAATCCAATTTGCCATCTGATCTAACTTCTGGAGGCAGTCAAAATGAGCCTTAGAATTCTTCCCTACCTTATTCCTGTGCTGAGATACAGGCTGCTCCAACCTGCTGTAAAATGCTTGATTTCGAGAGTGAGCGAAACTAATGAAAACATTGTTGGGGTAAAACCTAAAGGGAAAGACCTAGCACCAAATCCAATTTGCCATCTGATCTAACTTCTGGAGGCAGTCAAAATGAGCCTTAGAATTCTTCCCTACCTTATTCCTGTGCTGAGATACAGGCTGCTCCAACCTGCTGTAAAATGCTTGATTTCGAGAGTGAGCGAAACTAATGAAAACATTGTTGGGGTAAAACCTAAAGGGAAAGACCTAGCACCAAATCCAATTTGCCATCTGATCTAACTTCTGGAGGCAGTCAAAATGAGCCTTAGAATTCTTCCCTACCTTATTCCTGTGCTGAGATACAGGCTGCTCCAACCTGCTGTAAAATGCTTGATTTCGAGAGTGAGCGAAACTAATGAAAACATTGTTGGGGTAAAACCTAAAGGGAAAGACCTAGCACCAAATCCAATTTGCCATCTGATCTAACTTCTGGAGGCAGTCAAAATGAGCCTGAGAATTCTTCCCTACCTTATTCCTGTGCTGAGATACAGGCTGCTCCAACCTGCTGTAAAATGCTTGATTTCGAGAGTGAGCGAAACTAATGAAAACATTGTTGGGGTAAAACCTAAAGGGAAAGACCTAGCACCAAATCCAATTTGCCATCTGATCTAACTTCTGGAGGCAGTCAAAATGAGCCTTAGAATTCTTCCCTACCTTATTCCTGTGCTGAGATACAGGCTGCTCCAACCTGCTGTAAAATGCTTGATTTCGAGAGTGAGCGAAACTAATGAAAACATTGTTGGGGTAACACCTAAAGGGAAAGACCTAGCACCAAATCCAATTTGCCATCTGATCTAACTTCTGGAGGCAGTCAAAATGAGCATTTGAATTCTTCCCTACCTTATTCCTGTGCTGAGATACAGGCTGCTCCAACCTGCTGTAAAATGCTTGATTTCGAGAGTGAGCGAAACTAATGAAAACATTGTTGGGGTAAAACCTAAAGGGAAAGACCTAGCACCAAATCCAATTTGCCATCTGATCTAACTTCTGGAGGCAGTCAAAATGAGCCTTAGAATTCTTCCCTACCTTATTCCTGTGCTGAGATACAGGCTGCTCCAACCTGCTGTAAAATGCTTGATTTCGAGAGTGAGCGAAACTAATAAAAACATTGTTGGGGTAAAACCTAAAGGGAAAGACCTAGCACCAAATCCAATTTGCCATCTGATCTAACTTCTGGAGGCAGTCAAAATGAGCCTTAGAATTCTTCCCTACCTTATTCCTGTGCTGAGATACAGGCTGCTCCAACCTGCTGTAAAATGCTTGATTTCGAGAGTGAGCGAAACTAATGAAAACATTGTTGGGGTAAAACCTAAAGGGAAAGACCTAGCACCAAATCCAATTTGCCATCTGATCTAACTTCTGGAGGCAGTCAAAATGAGCCTTAGAATTCTTCCCTACCTTATTCCTGTGCTGAGATACAGGCTGCTCCAACCTGCTGTAAAATGCTTGATTTCGAGAGTGAGCGAAACTAATGAAAACATTGTTGGGGTAAAACCTAAAGGGAAAGACCTAGCACCAAATCCAATTTGCCATCTGATCTAACTTCTGGAGGCAGTCAAAATGATCCTTAGAATTCTTCCCTACCTTATTCCTGTGCTGAGATACAGGCTGCTCCAACCTGCTGTAAAATGCTTGATTTCGAGAGTGAGCGAAACTAATGAAAACATTGTTGGGGTAAAACCTAAAGGGAAAGACCTAGCACCAAATCCAATTTGCCATCTGATCTAACTTCTGGAGGCAGTCAAAATGATCCTTAGAATTCTTCCCTACCTTATTCCTGTGCTGAGATACAGGCTGCTCCAACCTGCTGTAAAATGCTTGATTTCGAGAGTGAGCGAAACTAATGAAAACATTGTTGGGGTAAAACCTAAAGGGAAAGACCTAGCACCAAATCCAATTTGCCATCTGATCTAACTTCTGGAGGCAGTCAAAATGATCCTTAGAATTCTTCCCTACCTTATTCCTGTGCTGAGATACAGGCTGCTCCAACCTGCTGTAAAATGCTTGATTTCGAGAGTGAGCGAAACTAATGAAAACATTGTTGGGGTAAAACCTAAAGGGAAAGACCTAGCACCAAATCCCATTTGCCATCTGATCTAACTTCTGGAGGCAGTCAAAATGAGCCTTAGAATTCTTCCCTACCTTATTCCTGTGCTGAGATTCAGGCTGCTCCAACCTGCTGTAAAATGCTTGATTTCGAGAGTGAGCGAAACTAATGAAAACATTGTTGGGGTAAAACCTAAAGGGAAAGACCTAGCACCAAATCCAATTTGCCATCTGATCTAACTTCTGGAGGCAGTCAAAATGAGCCTTAGAATTCTTCCCTACCTTATTCCTGTGCTGAGATACAGGCTGCTCCAACCTGCTGTAAAATGCTTGATTTCGAGAGTGAGCGAAACTAATGAAAACATTGTTGGGGTAAAACCTAAAGGGAAAGACCTAGCACCAAATCCAATTTGCCATCTGATCTAACTTCTGGAGGCAGTCAAAATGAGCCTTAGAATTCTTCCCTACCTTATTCCTGTGCTGAGATACAGGCTGCTCCAACCTGCTGTAAAATGCTTGATTTCGAGAGTGAGCGAAACTAATGAAAACATTGTTGGGGTAAAACCTAAAGGGAAAGACCTAGCACCAAATCCCATTTGCCATCTGATCTAACTTCTGGAGGCAGTCAAAATGAGCCTTAGAATTCTTCCCTACCTTATTCCTGTGCTGAGATACAGGCTGCTCCAACCTGCTGTAAAATGCTTGATTTCGAGAGTGAGCGAAACTAATGAAAACATTGTTGGGGTAAAACCTAAAGGGAAAGACCTAGCACCAAATCCAATTTGCCATCTGATCTAACTTCTGGAGGCAGTCAAAATGAGCCTTAGAATTCTTCCCTACCTTATTCCTGTGCTGAGATACAGGCTGCTCCAACCAGCTGTAAAATGCTTGATTTCGAGAGTGAGCGAAACTAATGAAAACATTGTTGGGGTAAAACCTAAAGGGAAAGACCTAGCACCAAATCCAATTTGCCATCTGATCTAACTTCTGGAGGCAGTCAAAATGAGCATTTGAATTCTTCCCTACCTTATTCCTGTGCTGAGATACAGGCTGCTCCAACCTGCTGTAAAATGCTTGATTTCGAGAGTGAGCGAAACTAATGAAAACATTGTTGGGGTAAAACCTAAAGGGAAAGACCTAGCACCAAATCCAATTTGCCATCTGATCTAACTTCTGGAGGCAGTCAAAATGAGCCTTAGAATTCTTCCCTACCTTATTCCTGTGCTGAGATACAGGCTGCTCCAACCTGCTGTAAAATGCTTGATTTCGAGAGTGAGCGAAACTAATGAAAACATTGTTGGGGTAAAACCTAAAGGGAAAGACCTAGCACCAAATCCAATTTGCCATCTGATCTAACTTCTGGAGGCAGTCAAAATGAGCCTTAGAATTCTTCCCTACCTTATTCCTGTGCTGAGATACAGGCTGCTCCAACCTGCTGTAAAATGCTTGATTTCGAGAGTGAGCGAAACTAATGAAAACATTGTTGGGGTAAAACCTAAAGGGGAAAGACCTAGCACCAAATCCAATTTGCCATCTGATCTAACTTCTGGAGGCAGTCAAAATGAGCCTGAGAATTCTTCCCCTACCTTATTCCTGTGCTGAGATACAGGCTGCTCCAACCTGCTGTAAAATGCTTGATTTCGAGAGTGAGCGAAACTAATGAAAACATTGTTGGGGTAAAAACCTAAAGGGAAAGACCTAGCACCAAATCCAATTTGCCATCTGATCTAACTTCTGGAGGCAGTCAAAATGAGCCTGAGAATTCTTCCCTACCTTATTCCTGTGCTGAGATACAGGCTGCTCCAACCTGCTGTAAAATGCTTGATTTCGAGAGTGAGCGAAACTAATGAAAACATTGTTGGGGTAACACCTAAAGGGAAAGACCTAGCACCAAATCCAATTTGCCATCTGATCTAACTTCTGGAGGCAGTCAAAATGAGCATTTGAATTCTTCCCCTACCTTATTCCTGTGCTGAGATACAGGCTGCTCCAACCTGCTGTAAAATGCTTGATTTCGAGAGTGAGCGAAACTAATGAAAACATTGTTGGGGTAAAACCTAAAGGGAAAGACCTAGCACCAAATCCAATTTGCCATCTGATCTAACTTCTGGAGGCAGTCAAAATGAGCCTTAGAATTCTTCCCTACCTTATTCCTGTGCTGAGATACAGGCTGCTCCAACCTGCTGTAAAATGCTTGATTTCGAGAGTGAGCGAAACTAATAAAAACATTGTTGGGGTAAAACCTAAAGGGAAAGACCTAGCACCAAATCCAATTTGCCATCTGATCTAACTTCTGGAGGCAGTCAAAATGAGCCTTAGAATTCTTCCCTACCTTATTCCTGTGCTGAGATACAGGCTGCTCCAACCTGCTGTAAAATGCTTGATTTCGAGAGTGAGCGAAACTAATGAAAACATTGTTGGGGTAAAACCTAAAGGGAAAGACCTAGCACCAAATCCAATTTGCCATCTGATCTAACTTCTGGAGGCAGTCAAAATGAGCCTTAGAATTCTTCCCTACCTTATTCCTGTGCTGAGATACAGGCTGCTCCAACCTGCTGTAAAATGCTTGATTTCGAGAGTGAGCGAAACTAATGAAAACATTGTTGGGGTAAAACCTAAAGGGAAAGACCTAGCACCAAATCCAATTTGCCATCTGATCTAACTTCTGGAGGCAGTCAAAATGATCCTTAGAATTCTTCCCTACCTTATTCCTGTGCTGAGATACAGGCTGCTCCAACCTGCTGTAAAATGCTTGATTTCGAGAGTGAGCGAAACTAATGAAAACATTGTTGGGGTAAAACCTAAAGGGAAAGACCTAGCACCAAATCCAATTTGCCATCTGATCTAACTTCTGGAGGCAGTCAAAATGATCCTTAGAATTCTTCCCTACCTTATTCCTGTGCTGAGATACAGGCTGCTCCAACCTGCTGTAAAATGCTTGATTTCGAGAGTGAGCGAAACTAATGAAAACATTGTTGGGGTAAAACCTAAAGGGAAAGACCTAGCACCAAATCCAATTTGCCATCTGATCTAACTTCTGGAGGCAGTCAAAATGATCCTTAGAATTCTTCCCTACCTTATTCCTGTGCTGAGATACAGGCTGCTCCAACCTGCTGTAAAATGCTTGATTTCGAGAGTGAGCGAAACTAATGAAAACATTGTTGGGGTAAAACCTAAAGGGAAAGACCTAGCACCAAATCCAATTTGCCATCTGATCTAACTTCTGGAGGCAGTCAAAATGAGCCTTAGAATTCTTCCCTACCTTATTCCTGTGCTGAGATACAGGCTGCTCCAACCTGCTGTAAAATGCTTGATTTCGAGAGTGAGCGAAACTAGTGAAAACATTGTTGGGGTAAAACCTAAAGGGAAAGACCTAGCACCAAATCCAATTTGCCATCTGATCTAACTTCTGGAGGCAGTCAAAATGAGCCTTAGAATTCTTCCCTACCTTATTCCTGTGCTGAGATACAGGCTGCTCCAACCTGCTGTAAAATGCTTGATTTCGAGAGTGAGCGAAACTAATGAAAACATTGTTGGGGTAAAACCTAAAGGGAAAGACCTAGCACCAAATCCAATTTGCCATCTGATCTAACTTCTGGAGGCAGTCAAAATGAGCCTTAGAATTCTTCCCTACCTTATTCCTGTGCTGAGATACAGGCTGCTCCAACCTGCTGTAAAATGCTTGATTTCGAGAGTGAGCGAAACTAATGAAAACATTGTTGGGGTAAAACCTAAAGGGAAAGACCTAGCACCAAATCCAATTTGCCATCTGATCTAACTTCTGGAGGCAGTCAAAATGAGCCTGAGAATTCTTCCCTACCTTATTCCTGTGCTGAGATACAGGCTGCTCCAACCTGCTGTAAAATGCTTGATTTCGAGAGTGAGCGAAACTAATGAAAACATTGTTGGGGTAAAACCTAAAGGGAAAGACCTAGCACCAAATCCAATTTGCCATCTGATCTAACTTCTGGAGGCAGTCAAAATGAGCCTGAGAATTCTTCCCTACCTTATTCCTGTGCTGAGATACAGGCTGCTCCAACCTGCTGTAAAATGCTTGATTTCGAGAGTGAGCGAAACTAATGAAAACATTGTTGGGGTAACACCTAAAGGGAAAGACCTAGCACCAAATCCAATTTGCCATCTGATCTAACTTCTGGAGGCAGTCAAAATGAGCATTTGAATTCTTCCCTACCTTATTCCTGTGCTGAGATACAGGCTGCTCCAACCTGCTGTAAAATGCTTGATTTCGAGAGTGAGCGAAACTAATGAAAACATTGTTGGGGTAAAACCTAAAGGGAAAGACCTAGCACCAAATCCAATTTGCCATCTGATCTAACTTCTGGAGGCAGTCAAAATGAGCCTTAGAATTCTTCCCTACCTTATTCCTGTGCTGAGATACAGGCTGCTCCAACCTGCTGTAAAATGCTTGATTTCGAGAGTGAGCGAAACTAATGAAAACATTGTTGGGGTAAAACCTAAAGGGAAAGACCTAGCACCAAATCCAATTTGCCATCTGATCTAACTTCTGGAGGCAGTCAAAATGAGCCTTAGAATTCTTCCCTACCTTATTCCTGTGCTGAGATACAGGCTGCTCCAACCTGCTGTAAAATGCTTGATTTCGAGAGTGAGCGAAACTAGTGAAAACATTGTTGGGGTAAAACCTAAAGGGAAAGACCTAGCACCAAATCCAATTTGCCATCTGATCTAACTTCTGGAGGCAGTCAAAATGAGCCTTAGAATTCTTCCCTACCTTATTCCTGTGCTGAGATACAGGCTGCTCCAACCTGCTGTAAAATGCTTGATTTCGAGAGTGAGCGAAACTAAAACATTGTTGGGGTAAAACCTAAAGGGAAAGACCTAGCACCAAATCCAATTTGCCATCTGATCTAACTTCTGGAGGCAGTCAAAATGAGCCTTAGAATTCTTCCCTACCTTATTCCTGTGCTGAGATACAGGCTGCTCCAACCTGCTGTAAAATGCTTGATTTCGAGAGTGAGCGAAACTAATGAAAACATTGTTGGGGTAAAACCTAAAGGGAAAGACCTAGCACCAAATCCAATTTGCCATCTGATCTAACTTCTGGAGGCAGTCAAAATGAGCCTTAGAATTCTTCCCTACCTTATTCCTGTGCTGAGATACAGGCTGCTCCAACCTGCTGTAAAATGCTTGATTTCGAGAGTGAGCGAAACTAATGAAAACATTGTTGGGGTAAAACCTAAAGGGAAAGACCTAGCACCAAATCCAATTTGCCATCTGATCTAACTTCTGGAGGCAGTCAAAATGAGCCTGAGAATTCTTCCCTACCTTATTCCTGTGCTGAGATACAGGCTGCTCCAACCTGCTGTAAAATGCTTGATTTCGAGAGTGAGCGAAACTAATGAAAACATTGTTGGGGTAAAACCTAAAGGGAAAGACCTAGCACCAAATCCAATTTGCCATCTGATCTAACTTCTGGAGGCAGTCAAAATGAGCCTGAGAATTCTTCCCTACCTTATTCCTGTGCTGAGAT
>NW_027145182.1:0-26723 GCF_026170545.1 Melanerpes formicivorus | reverse complement strand
CCTGTGCTGAGATACAGGCTGCTCCAACCTGCTGTAAAATGCTTGATTTCGAGAGTGAGCGAAACTAATGAAAACATTGTTGGGGTAAAACCTAAAGGGAAAGACCTAGCACCAAATCCAATTTGCCATCTGATCTAACTTCTGGAGGCAGTCAAAATGATCCTTAGAATTCTTCCCTACCTTATTCCTGTGCTGAGATACAGGCTGTTCCAACCTGCTGTAAAATGCTTGATTTCGAGAGTGAGCGAAACTAATGAAAACATTGTTGGGGTAAAACCTAAAGGGAAAGACCTAGCACCAAATCCAATTTGCCATCTGATCTAACTTCTGGAGGCAGTCAAAATGATCCTTAGAATTCTTCCCTACCTTATTCCTGTGCTGAGATACAGGCTGCTCCAACCTGCTGTAAAATGCTTGATTTCGAGAGTGAGCGAAACTAATGAAAACATTGTTGGGGTAAAACCTAAAGGGAAAGACCTAGCACCAAATCCAATTTGCCATCTGATCTAACTTCTGGAGGCAGTCAAAATGATCCTTAGAATTCTTCCCTACCTTATTCCTGTGCTGAGATACAGGCTGCTCCAACCTGCTGTAAAATGCTTGATTTCGAGAGTGAGCGAAACTAATGAAAACATTGTTGGGGTAAAACCTAAAGGGAAAGACCTAGCACCAAATCCAATTTGCCATCTGATCTAACTTCTGGAGGCAGTCAAAATGATCCTTAGAATTCTTCCCTACCTTATTCCTGTGCTGAGATACAGGCTGCTCCAACCTGCTGTAAAATGCTTGATTTCGAGAGTGAGCGAAACTAATGAAAACATTGTTGGGGTAAAACCTAAAGGGAAAGACCTAGCACCAAATCCAATTTGCCATCTGATCTAACTTCTGGAGGCAGTCAAAATGAGCATTTGAATTCTTCCCTACCTTATTCCTGTGCTGAGATACAGGCTGCTCCAACCTGCTGTAAAATGCTTGATTTCGAGAGTGAGCGAAACTAATGAAAACATTGTTGGGGTAAAACCTAAAGGGAAAGACCTAGCACCAAATCCAATTTGCCATCTGATCTAACTTCTGGAGGCAGTCAAAATGAGCCTTAGAATTCTTCCCTACCTTATTCCTGTGCTGAGATACAGGCTGCTCCAACCTGCTGTAAAATGCTTGATTTCGAGAGTGAGCGAAACTAATGAAAACATTGTTGGGGTAAAACCTAAAGGGAAAGACCTAGCACCAAATCCAATTTGCCATCTGATCTAACTTCTGGAGGCAGTCAAAATGAGCCTTAGAATTCTTCCCTACCTTATTCCTGTGCTGAGATACAGGCTGCTCCAACCTGCTGTAAAATGCTTGATTTCGAGAGTGAGCGAAACTAATGAAAACATTGTTGGGGTAAAACCTAAAGGGAAAGACCTAGCACCAAATCCAATTTGCCATCTGATCTAACTTCTGGAGGCAGTCAAAATGATCCTTAGAATTCTTCCCTACCTTATTCCTGTGCTGAGATACAGGCTGCTCCAACCTGCTGTAAAATGCTTGATTTCGAGAGTGAGCGAAACTAATGAAAACATTGTTGGGGTAAAACCTAAAGGGAAAGACCTAGCACCAAATCCAATTTGCCATCTGATCTAACTTCTGGAGGCAGTCAAAATGATCCTTAGAATTCTTCCCTACCTTATTCCTGTGCTGAGATACAGGCTGCTCCAACCTGCTGTAAAATGCTTGATTTCGAGAGTGAGCGAAACTAATGAAAACATTGTTGGGGTAAAACCTAAAGGGAAAGACCTAGCACCAAATCCAATTTGCCATCTGATCTAACTTCTGGAGGCAGTCAAAATGATCCTTTGAATTCTTCCCTACCTTATTCCTGTGCTGAGATACAGGCTGCTCCAACCTGCTGTAAAATGCTTGATTTCGAGAGTGAGCGAAACTAATGAAAACATTGTTGGGGTAAAACCTAAAGGGAAAGACCTAGCACCAAATCCAATTTGCCATCTGATCTAACTTCTGGAGGCAGTCAAAATGATCCTTAGAATTCTTCCCTACCTTATTCCTGTGCTGAGATACAGGCTGCTCCAACCTGCTGTAAAATGCTTGATTTCGAGAGTGAGCGAAACTAATGAAAACATTGTTGGGGTAAAACCTAAAGGGAAAGACCTAGCACCAAATCCAATTTGCCATCTGATCTAACTTCTGGAGGCAGTCAAAATGATCCTTAGAATTCTTCCCTACCTTATTCCTGTGCTGAGATACAGGCTGCTCCAACCTGCTGTAAAATGCTTGATTTCGAGAGTGAGCGAAACTAATGAAAACATTGTTGGGGTAAAACCTAAAGGGAAAGACCTAGCACCAAATCCAATTTGCCATCTGATCTAACTTCTGGAGGCAGTCAAAATGAGCCTTAGAATTCTTCCCTACCTTATTCCTGTGCTGAGATACAGGCTGCTCCAACCTGCTGTAAAATGCTTGATTTCGAGAGTGAGCGAAACTAATGAAAACATTGTTGGGGTAAAACCTAAAGGGAAAGACCTAGCACCAAATCCAATTTGCCATCTGATCTAACTTCTGGAGGCAGTCAAAATGAGCCTTAGAATTCTTCCCTACCTTATTCCTGTGCTGAGATACAGGCTGCTCCAACCTGCTGTAAAATGCTTGATTTCGAGAGTGAGCGAAACTAATGAAAACATTGTTGGGGTAAAACCTAAAGGGAAAGACCTAGCACCAAATCCAATTTGCCATCTGATCTAACTTCTGGAGGCAGTCAAAATGAGCCTTAGAATTCTTCCCTACCTTATTCCTGTGCTGAGATACAGGCTGCTCCAACCTGCTGTAAAATGCTTGATTTCGAGAGTGAGCGAAACTAATGAAAACATTGTTGGGGTAAAACCTAAAGGGAAAGACCTAGCACCAAATCCAATTTGCCATCTGATCTAACTTCTGGAGGCAGTCAAAATGAGCCTTAGAATTCTTCCCTACCTTATTCCTGTGCTGAGATACAGGCTGCTCCAACCTGCTGTAAAATGCTTGATTTCGAGAGTGAGCGAAACTAATGAAAACATTGTTGGGGTAAAACCTAAAGGGAAAGACCTAGCACCAAATCCAATTTGCCATCTGATCTAACTTCTGGAGGCAGTCAAAATGATCCTTAGAATTCTTCCCTACCTTATTCCTGTGCTGAGATACAGGCTGCTCCAACCTGCTGTAAAATGCTTGATTTCGAGAGTGAGCGAAACTAATGAAAACATTGTTGGGGTAAAACCTAAAGGGAAAGACCTAGCACCAAATCCAATTTGCCATCTGATCTAACTTCTGGAGGCAGTCAAAATGATCCTTAGAATTCTTCCCTACCTTATTCCTGTGCTGAGATACAGGCTGCTCCAACCTGCTGTAAAATGCTTGATTTCGAGAGTGAGCGAAACTAATGAAAACATTGTTGGGGTAAAACCTAAAGGGAAAGACCTAGCACCAAATCCAATTTGCCATCTGATCTAACTTCTGGAGGCAGTCAAAATGAGCCTTAGAATTCTTCCCTACCTTATTCCTGTGCTGAGATACAGGCTGCTCCAACCTGCTGTAAAATGCTTGATTTCGAGAGTGAGCGAAACTAATGAAAACATTGTTGGGGTAAAACCTAAAGGGAAAGACCTAGCACCAAATCCAATTTGCCATCTGATCTAACTTCTGGAGGCAGTCAAAATGATCCTTAGAATTCTTCCCTACCTTATTCCTGTGCTGAGATACAGGCTGCTCCAACCTGCTGTAAAATGCTTGATTTCGAGAGTGAGCGAAACTAATGAAAACATTGTTGGGGTAAAACCTAAAGGGAAAGACCTAGCACCAAATCCAATTTGCCATCTGATCTAACTTCTGGAGGCAGTCAAAATGATCCTTAGAATTCTTCCCTACCTTATTCCTGTGCTGAGATACAGGCTGCTCCAACCTGCTGTAAAATGCTTGATTTCGAGAGTGAGCGAAACTAATGAAAACATTGTTGGGGTAAAACCTAAAGGGAAAGACCTAGCACCAAATCCAATTTGCCATCTGATCTAGCTTCTGGAGGCAGTCAAAATGATCCTTTGAATTCTTCCCTACCTTATTCCTGTGCTGAGATACAGGCTGCTCCAACCTGCTGTAAAATGCTTGATTTCGAGAGTGAGCGAAACTAATGAAAACATTGTTGGGGTAAAACCTAAAGGGAAAGACCTAGCACCAAATCCAATTTGCCATCTGATCTAACTTCTGGAGGCAGTCAAAATGATCCTTAGAATTCTTCCCTACCTTATTCCTGTGCTGAGATACAGGCTGCTCCAACCTGCTGTAAAATGCTTGATTTCGAGAGTGAGCGAAACTAATGAAAACATTGTTGGGGTAAAACCTAAAGGGAAAGACCTAGCACCAAATCCAATTTGCCATCTGATCTAACTTCTGGAGGCAGTCAAAATGAGCCTTAGAATTCTTCCCTACCTTATTCCTGTGCTGAGATACAGGCTGCTCCAACCTGCTGTAAAATGCTTGATTTCGAGAGTGAGCGAAACTAATGAAAACATTGTTGGGGTAAAACCTAAAGGGAAAGACCTAGCACCAAATCCAATTTGCCATCTGATCTAACTTCTGGAGGCAGTCAAAATGAGCCTTAGAATTCTTCCCTACCTTATTCCTGTGCTGAGATACAGGCTGCTCCAACCTGCTGTAAAATGCTTGATTTCGAGAGTGAGCGAAACTAATGAAAACATTGTTGGGGTAAAACCTAAAGGGAAAGACCTAGCACCAAATCCAATTTGCCATCTGATCTAACTTCTGGAGGCAGTCAAAATGATCCTTAGAATTCTTCCCTACCTTATTCCTGTGCTGAGATACAGGCTGCTCCAACCTGCTGTAAAATGCTTGATTTCGAGAGTGAGCGAAACTAATGAAAACATTGTTGGGGTAAAACCTAAAGGGAAAGACCTAGCACCAAATCCAATTTGCCATCTGATCTAACTTCTGGAGGCAGTCAAAATGATCCTTAGAATTCTTCCCTACCTTATTCCTGTGCTGAGATACAGGCTGCTCCAACCTGCTGTAAAATGCTTGATTTCGAGAGTGAGCGAAACTAATGAAAACATTGTTGGGGTAAAACCTAAAGGGAAAGACCTAGCACCAAATCCAATTTGCCATCTGATCTAACTTCTGGAGGCAGTCAAAATGAGCCTTAGAATTCTTCCCTACCTTATTCCTGTGCTGAGATACAGGCTGCTCCAACCTGCTGTAAAATGCTTGATTTCGAGAGTGAGCGAAACTAATGAAAACATTGTTGGGGTAAAACCTAAAGGGAAAGACCTAGCACCAAATCCAATTTGCCATCTGATCTAACTTCTGGAGGCAGTCAAAATGATCCTTAGAATTCTTCCCTACCTTATTCCTGTGCTGAGATACAGGCTGCTCCAACCTGCTGTAAAATGCTTGATTTCGAGAGTGAGCGAAACTAATGAAAACATTGTTGGGGTAAAACCTAAAGGGAAAGACCTAGCACCAAATCCAATTTGCCATCTGATCTAACTTCTGGAGGCAGTCAAAATGAGCCTTAGAATTCTTCCCTACCTTATTCCTGTGCTGAGATACAGGCTGCTCCAACCTGCTGTAAAATGCTTGATTTCGAGAGTGAGCGAAACTAATGAAAACATTGTTGGGGTAAAACCTAAAGGGAAAGACCTAGCACCAAATCCAATTTGCCATCTGATCTAACTTCTGGAGGCAGTCAAAATGATCCTTAGAATTCTTCCCTACCTTATTCCTGTGCTGAGATACAGGCTGCTCCAACCTGCTGTAAAATGCTTGATTTCGAGAGTGAGCGAAACTAATGAAAACATTGTTGGGGTAAAACCTAAAGGGAAAGACCTAGCACCAAATCCAATTTGCCATCTGATCTAACTTCTGGAGGCAGTCAAAATGATCCTTAGAATTCTTCCCTACCTTATTCCTGTGCTGAGATACAGGCTGCTCCAACCTGCTGTAAAATGCTTGATTTCGAGAGTGAGCGAAACTAATGAAAACATTGTTGGGGTAAAACCTAAAGGGAAAGACCTAGCACCAAATCCAATTTGCCATCTGATCTAACTTCTGGAGGCAGTCAAAATGAGCCTTAGAATTCTTCCCTACCTTATTCCTGTGCTGAGATACAGGCTGCTCCAACCTGCTGTAAAATGCTTGATTTCGAGAGTGAGCGAAACTAATGAAAACATTGTTGGGGTAAAACCTAAAGGGAAAGACCTAGCACCAAATCCAATTTGCCATCTGATCTAACTTCTGGAGGCAGTCAAAATGATCCTTAGAATTCTTCCCTACCTTATTCCTGTGCTGAGATACAGGCTGCTCCAACCTGCTGTAAAATGCTTGATTTCGAGAGTGAGCGAAACTAATGAAAACATTGTTGGGGTAAAACCTAAAGGGAAAGACCTAGCACCAAATCCAATTTGCCATCTGATCTAACTTCTGGAGGCAGTCAAAATGAGCATTTGAATTCTTCCCTACCTTATTCCTGTGCTGAGATACAGGCTGCTCCAACCTGCTGTAAAATGCTTGATTTCGAGAGTGAGCGAAACTAATGAAAACATTGTTGGGGTAAAACCTAAAGGGAAAGACCTAGCACCAAATCCAATTTGCCATCTGATCTAACTTCTGGAGGCAGTCAAAATGATCCTTAGAATTCTTCCCTACCTTATTCCTGTGCTGAGATACAGGCTGCTCCAACCTGCTGTAAAATGCTTGATTTCGAGAGTGAGCGAAACTAATGAAAACATTGTTGGGGTAAAACCTAAAGGGAAAGACCTAGCACCAAATCCAATTTGCCATCTGATCTAACTTCTGGAGGCAGTCAAAATGAGCATTTGAATTCTTCCCTACCTTATTCCTGTGCTGAGATACAGGCTGCTCCAACCTGCTGTAAAATGCTTGATTTCGAGAGTGAGCGAAACTAATGAAAACATTGTTGGGGTAAAACCTAAAGGGAAAGACCTAGCACCAAATCCAATTTGCCATCTGATCTAACTTCTGGAGGCAGTCAAAATGATCCTTAGAATTCTTCCCTACCTTATTCCTGTGCTGAGATACAGGCTGCTCCAACCTGCTGTAAAATGCTTGATTTCGAGAGTGAGCGAAACTAATGAAAACATTGTTGGGGTAAAACCTAAAGGGAAAGACCTAGCACCAAATCCAATTTGCCATCTGATCTAACTTCTGGAGGCAGTCAAAATGATCCTTAGAATTCTTCCCTACCTTATTCCTGTGCTGAGATACAGGCTGCTCCAACCTGCTGTAAAATGCTTGATTTCGAGAGTGAGCGAAACTAATGAAAACATTGTTGGGGTAAAACCTAAAGGGAAAGACCTAGCACCAAATCCAATTTGCCATCTGATCTAACTTCTGGAGGCAGTCAAAATGAGCCTTAGAATTCTTCCCTACCTTATTCCTGTGCTGAGATACAGGCTGCTCCAACCTGCTGTAAAATGCTTGATTTCGAGAGTGAGCGAAACTAATGAAAACATTGTTGGGGTAAAACCTAAAGGGAAAGACCTAGCACCAAATCCAATTTGCCATCTGATCTAACTTCTGGAGGCAGTCAAAATGATCCTTAGAATTCTTCCCTACCTTATTCCTGTGCTGAGATACAGGCTGCTCCAACCTGCTGTAAAATGCTTGATTTCGAGAGTGAGCGAAACTAATGAAAACATTGTTGGGGTAAAACCTAAAGGGAAAGACCTAGCACCAAATCCAATTTGCCATCTGATCTAACTTCTGGAGGCAGTCAAAATGAGCATTTGAATTCTTCCCTACCTTATTCCTGTGCTGAGATACAGGCTGCTCCAACCTGCTGTAAAATGCTTGATTTCGAGAGTGAGCGAAACTAATGAAAACATTGTTGGGGTAAAACCTAAAGGGAAAGACCTAGCACCAAATCCAATTTGCCATCTGATCTAACTTCTGGAGGCAGTCAAAATGAGCCTTAGAATTCTTCCCTACCTTATTCCTGTGCTGAGATACAGGCTGCTCCAACCTGCTGTAAAATGCTTGATTTCGAGAGTGAGCGAAACTAATGAAAACATTGTTGGGGTAAAACCTAAAGGGAAAGACCTAGCACCAAATCCAATTTGCCATCTGATCTAACTTCTGGAGGCAGTCAAAATGATCCTTAGAATTCTTCCCTACCTTATTCCTGTGCTGAGATACAGGCTGCTCCAACCTGCTGTAAAATGCTTGATTTCGAGAGTGAGCGAAACTAATGAAAACATTGTTGGGGTAAAACCTAAAGGGAAAGACCTAGCACCAAATCCAATTTGCCATCTGATCTAACTTCTGGAGGCAGTCAAAATGAGCCTTAGAATTCTTCCCTACCTTATTCCTGTGCTGAGATACAGGCTGCTCCAACCTGCTGTAAAATGCTTGATTTCGAGAGTGAGCGAAACTAATGAAAACATTGTTGGGGTAAAACCTAAAGGGAAAGACCTAGCACCAAATCCAATTTGCCATCTGATCTAACTTCTGGAGGCAGTCAAAATGAGCCTTAGAATTCTTCCCTACCTTATTCCTGTGCTGAGATACAGGCTGCTCCAACCTGCTGTAAAATGCTTGATTTCGAGAGTGAGCGAAACTAATGAAAACATTGTTGGGGTAAAACCTAAAGGGAAAGACCTAGCACCAAATCCAATTTGCCATCTGATCTAACTTCTGGAGGCAGTCAAAATGAGCCTTAGAATTCTTCCCTACCTTATTCCTGTGCTGAGATACAGGCTGCTCCAACCTGCTGTAAAATGCTTGATTTCGAGAGTGAGCGAAACTAATGAAAACATTGTTGGGGTAAAACCTAAAGGGAAAGACCTAGCACCAAATCCAATTTGCCATCTGATCTAACTTCTGGAGGCAGTCAAAATGAGCCTTAGAATTCTTCCCTACCTTATTCCTGTGCTGAGATACAGGCTGCTCCAACCTGCTGTAAAATGCTTGATTTCGAGAGTGAGCGAAACTAATGAAAACATTGTTGGGGTAAAACCTAAAGGGAAAGACCTAGCACCAAATCCAATTTGCCATCTGATCTAACTTCTGGAGGCAGTCAAAATGAGCCTTAGAATTCTTCCCTACCTTATTCCTGTGCTGAGATACAGGCTGCTCCAACCTGCTGTAAAATGCTTGATTTCGAGAGTGAGCGAAACTAATGAAAACATTGTTGGGGTAAAACCTAAAGGGAAAGACCTAGCACCAAATCCAATTTGCCATCTGATCTAACTTCTGGAGGCAGTCAAAATGAGCCTTAGAATTCTTCCCTACCTTATTCCTGTGCTGAGATACAGGCTGCTCCAACCTGCTGTAAAATGCTTGATTTCGAGAGTGAGCGAAACTAATGAAAACATTGTTGGGGTAAAACCTAAAGGGAAAGACCTAGCACCAAATCCAATTTGCCATCTGATCTAACTTCTGGAGGCAGTCAAAATGAGCCTTAGAATTCTTCCCTACCTTATTCCTGTGCTGAGATACAGGCTGCTCCAACCTGCTGTAAAATGCTTGATTTCGAGAGTGAGCGAAACTAATGAAAACATTCTTGGGGTAAAACCTAAAGGGAAAGACCTAGCACCAAATCCAATTTGCCATCTGATCTAACTTCTGGAGGCAGTCAAAATGAGCCTTAGAATTCTTCCCTACCTTATTCCTGTGCTGAGATACAGGCTGCTCCAACCTGCTGTAAAATGCTTGATTTCGAGAGTGAGCGAAACTAATGAAAACATTGTTGGGGTAAAACCTAAAGGGAAAGACCTAGCACCAAATCCAATTTGCCATCTGATCTAACTTCTGGAGGCAGTCAAAATGATCCTTAGAATTCTTCCCTACCTTATTCCTGTGCTGAGATACAGGCTGCTCCAACCTGCTGTAAAATGCTTGATTTCGAGAGTGAGCGAAACTAATGAAAACATTGTTGGGGTAAAACCTAAAGGGAAAGACCTAGCACCAAATCCAATTTGCCATCTGATCTAACTTCTGGAGGCAGTCAAAATGATCCTTAGAATTCTTCCCTACCTTATTCCTGTGCTGAGATACAGGCTGCTCCAACCTGCTGTAAAATGCTTGATTTCGAGAGTGAGCGAAACTAATGAAAACATTGTTGGGGTAAAACCTAAAGGGAAAGACCTAGCACCAAATCCAATTTGCCATCTGATCTAACTTCTGGAGGCAGTCAAAATGAGCCTTAGAATTCTTCCCTACCTTATTCCTGTGCTGAGATACAGGCTGCTCCAACCTGCTGTAAAATGCTTGATTTCGAGAGTGAGCGAAACTAATGAAAACATTCTTGGGGTAAAACCTAAAGGGAAAGACCTAGCACCAAATCCAATTTGCCATCTGATCTAACTTCTGGAGGCAGTCAAAATGAGCCTTAGAATTCTTCCCTACCTTATTCCTGTGCTGAGATACAGGCTGCTCCAACCTGCTGTAAAATGCTTGATTTCGAGAGTGAGCGAAACTAATGAAAACATTGTTGGGGTAAAACCTAAAGGGAAAGACCTAGCACCAAATCCAATTTGCCATCTGATCTAACTTCTGGAGGCAGTCAAAATGAGCCTTAGAATTCTTCCCTACCTTATTCCTGTGCTGAGATACAGGCTGCTCCAACCTGCTGTAAAATGCTTGATTTCGAGAGTGAGCGAAACTAATGAAAACATTGTTGGGGTAAAACCTAAAGGGAAAGACCTAGCACCAAATCCAATTTGCCATCTGATCTAACTTCTGGAGGCAGTCAAAATGAGCCTTAGAATTCTTCCCTACCTTATTCCTGTGCTGAGATACAGGCTGCTCCAACCTGCTGTAAAATGCTTGATTTCGAGAGTGAGCGAAACTAATGAAAACATTGTTGGGGTAAAACCTAAAGGGAAAGACCTAGCACCAAATCCAATTTGCCATCTGATCTAACTTCTGGAGGCAGTCAAAATGAGCCTTAGAATTCTTCCCTACCTTATTCCTGTGCTGAGATACAGGCTGCTCCAACCTGCTGTAAAATGCTTGATTTCGAGAGTGAGCGAAACTAATGAAAACATTGTTGGGGTAAAACCTAAAGGGAAAGACCTAGCACCAAATCCAATTTGCCATCTGATCTAACTTCTGGAGGCAGTCAAAATGAGCCTTAGAATTCTTCCCTACCTTATTCCTGTGCTGAGATACAGGCTGCTCCAACCTGCTGTAAAATGCTTGATTTCGAGAGTGAGCGAAACTAATGAAAACACTGTTGGGGTAAAACCTAAAGGGAAAGACCTAGCACCAAATCCAATTTGCCATCTGATCTAACTTCTGGAGGCAGTCAAAATGATCCTTAGAATTCTTCCCTACCTTATTCCTGTGCTGAGATACAGGCTGCTCCAACCTGCTGTAAAATGCTTGATTTCGAGAGTGAGCGAAACTAATGAAAACATTGTTGGGGTAAAACCTAAAGGGAAAGACCTAGCACCAAATCCAATTTGCCATCTGATCTAACTTCTGGAGGCAGTCAAAATGAGCCTTAGAATTCTTCCCTACCTTATTCCTGTGCTGAGATACAGGCTGCTCCAACCTGCTGTAAAATGCTTGATTTCGAGAGTGAGCGAAACTAATGAAAACATTGTTGGGGTAAAACCTAAAGGGAAAGACCTAGCACCAAATCCAATTTGCCATCTGATCTAACTTCTGGAGGCAGTCAAAATGAGCCTTAGAATTCTTCCCTACCTTATTCCTGTGCTGAGATACAGGCTGCTCCAACCTGCTGTAAAATGCTTGATTTCGAGAGTGAGCGAAACTAATGAAAACATTGTTGGGGTAAAACCTAAAGGGAAAGACCTAGCACCAAATCCAATTTGCCATCTGATCTAACTTCTGGAGGCAGTCAAAATGAGCCTTAGAATTCTTCCCTACCTTATTCCTGTGCTGAGATACAGGCTGCTCCAACCTGCTGTAAAATGCTTGATTTCGAGAGTGAGCGAAACTAATGAAAACATTGTTGGGGTAAAACCTAAAGGGAAAGACCTAGCACCAAATCCAATTTGCCATCTGATCTAACTTCTGGAGGCAGTCAAAATGAGCCTTAGAATTCTTCCCTACCTTATTCCTGTGCTGAGATACAGGCTGCTCCAACCTGCTGTAAAATGCTTGATTTCGAGAGTGAGCGAAACTAATGAAAACATTGTTGGGGTAAAACCTAAAGGGAAAGACCTAGCACCAAATCCAATTTGCCATCTGATCTAACTTCTGGAGGCAGTCAAAATGAGCCTTAGAATTCTTCCCTACCTTATTCCTGTGCTGAGATACAGGCTGCTCCAACCTGCTGTAAAATGCTTGATTTCGAGAGTGAGCGAAACTAATGAAAACATTGTTGGGGTAAAACCTAAAGGGAAAGACCTAGCACCAAATCCAATTTGCCATCTGATCTAACTTCTGGAGGCAGTCAAAATGATCCTTAGAATTCTTCCCTACCTTATTCCTGTGCTGAGATACAGGCTGCTCCAACCTGCTGTAAAATGCTTGATTTCGAGAGTGAGCGAAACTAATGAAAACATTGTTGGGGTAAAACCTAAAGGGAAAGACCTAGCACCAAATCCAATTTGCCATCTGATCTAACTTCTGGAGGCAGTCAAAATGAGCCTTAGAATTCTTCCCTACCTTATTCCTGTGCTGAGATACAGGCTGCTCCAACCTGCTGTAAAATGCTTGATTTCGAGAGTGAGCGAAACTAATGAAAACATTGTTGGGGTAAAACCTAAAGGGAAAGACCTAGCACCAAATCCAATTTGCCATCTGATCTAACTTCTGGAGGCAGTCAAAATGAGCCTTAGAATTCTTCCCTACCTTATTCCTGTGCTGAGATACAGGCTGCTCCAACCTGCTGTAAAATGCTTGATTTCGAGAGTGAGCGAAACTAATGAAAACATTGTTGGGGTAAAACCTAAAGGGAAAGACCTAGCACCAAATCCAATTTGCCATCTGATCTAACTTCTGGAGGCAGTCAAAATGAGCCTTAGAATTCTTCCCTACCTTATTCCTGTGCTGAGATACAGGCTGCTCCAACCTGCTGTAAAATGCTTGATTTCGAGAGTGAGCGAAACTAATGAAAACATTGTTGGGGTAAAACCTAAAGGGAAAGACCTAGCACCAAATCCAATTTGCCATCTGATCTAACTTCTGGAGGCAGTCAAAATGAGCCTTAGAATTCTTCCCTACCTTATTCCTGTGCTGAGATACAGGCTGCTCCAACCTGCTGTAAAATGCTTGATTTCGAGAGTGAGCGAAACTAATGAAAACATTGTTGGGGTAAAACCTAAAGGGAAAGACCTAGCACCAAATCCAATTTGCCATCTGATCTAACTTCTGGAGGCAGTCAAAATGAGCCTTAGAATTCTTCCCTACCTTATTCCTGTGCTGAGATACAGGCTGCTCCAACCTGCTGTAAAATGCTTGATTTCGAGAGTGAGCGAAACTAATGAAAACATTGTTGGGGTAAAACCTAAAGGGAAAGACCTAGCACCAAATCCAATTTGCCATCTGATCTAACTTCTGGAGGCAGTCAAAATGAGCCTTAGAATTCTTCCCTACCTTATTCCTGTGCTGAGATACAGGCTGCTCCAACCTGCTGTAAAATGCTTGATTTCGAGAGTGAGCGAAACTAATGAAAACATTGTTGGGGTAAAACCTAAAGGGAAAGACCTAGCACCAAATCCAATTTGCCATCTGATCTAACTTCTGGAGGCAGTCAAAATGAGCCTTAGAATTCTTCCCTACCTTATTCCTGTGCTGAGATACAGGCTGCTCCAACCTGCTGTAAAATGCTTGATTTCGAGAGTGAGCGAAACTAATGAAAACATTGTTGGGGTAAAACCTAAAGGGAAAGACCTAGCACCAAATCCAATTTGCCATCTGATCTAACTTCTGGAGGCAGTCAAAATGATCCTTAGAATTCTTCCCTACCTTATTCCTGTGCTGAGATACAGGCTGCTCCAACCTGCTGTAAAATGCTTGATTTCGAGAGTGAGCGAAACTAATGAAAACATTGTTGGGGTAAAACCTAAAGGGAAAGACCTAGCACCAAATCCAATTTGCCATCTGATCTAACTTCTGGAGGCAGTCAAAATGATCCTTAGAATTCTTCCCTACCTTATTCCTGTGCTGAGATACAGGCTGCTCCAACCTGCTGTAAAATGCTTGATTTCGAGAGTGAGCGAAACTAATGAAAACATTGTTGGGGTAAAACCTAAAGGGAAAGACCTAGCACCAAATCCAATTTGCCATCTGATCTAACTTCTGGAGGCAGTCAAAATGAGCCTTAGAATTCTTCCCTACCTTATTCCTGTGCTGAGATACAGGCTGCTCCAACCTGCTGTAAAATGCTTGATTTCGAGAGTGAGCGAAACTAATGAAAACATTGTTGGGGTAAAACCTAAAGGGAAAGACCTAGCACCAAATCCAATTTGCCATCTGATCTAACTTCTGGAGGCAGTCAAAATGAGCCTTAGAATTCTTCCCTACCTTATTCCTGTGCTGAGATACAGGCTGCTCCAACCTGCTGTAAAATGCTTGATTTCGAGAGTGAGCGAAACTAATGAAAACATTGTTGGGGTAAAACCTAAAGGGAAAGACCTAGCACCAAATCCAATTTGCCATCTGATCTAACTTCTGGAGGCAGTCAAAATGAGCCTTAGAATTCTTCCCTACCTTATTCCTGTGCTGAGATACAGGCTGCTCCAACCTGCTGTAAAATGCTTGATTTCGAGAGTGAGCGAAACTAATGAAAACATTGTTGGGGTAAAACCTAAAGGGAAAGACCTAGCACCAAATCCAATTTGCCATCTGATCTAACTTCTGGAGGCAGTCAAAATGAGCCTTAGAATTCTTCCCTACCTTATTCCTGTGCTGAGATACAGGCTGCTCCAACCTGCTGTAAAATGCTTGATTTCGAGAGTGAGCGAAACTAATGAAAACATTGTTGGGGTAAAACCTAAAGGGAAAGACCTAGCACCAAATCCAATTTGCCATCTGATCTAACTTCTGGAGGCAGTCAAAATGATCCTTAGAATTCTTCCCTACCTTATTCCTGTGCTGAGATACAGGCTGCTCCAACCTGCTGTAAAATGCTTGATTTCGAGAGTGAGCGAAACTAATGAAAACATTGTTGGGGTAAAACCTAAAGGGAAAGACCTAGCACCAAATCCAATTTGCCATCTGATCTAACTTCTGGAGGCAGTCAAAATGATCCTTAGAATTCTTCCCTACCTTATTCCTGTGCTGAGATACAGGCTGCTCCAACCTGCTGTAAAATGCTTGATTTCGAGAGTGAGCGAAACTAATGAAAACATTGTTGGGGTAAAACCTAAAGGGAAAGACCTAGCACCAAATCCAATTTGCCATCTGATCTAACTTCTGGAGGCAGTCAAAATGAGCCTTAGAATTCTTCCCTACCTTATTCCTGTGCTGAGATACAGGCTGCTCCAACCTGCTGTAAAATGCTTGATTTCGAGAGTGAGCGAAACTAATGAAAACATTGTTGGGGTAAAACCTAAAGGGAAAGACCTAGCACCAAATCCAATTTGCCATCTGATCTAACTTCTGGAGGCAGTCAAAATGATCCTTAGAATTCTTCCCTACCTTATTCCTGTGCTGAGATACAGGCTGCTCCAACCTGCTGTAAAATGCTTGATTTCGAGAGTGAGCGAAACTAATGAAAACATTGTTGGGGTAAAACCTAAAGGGAAAGACCTAGCACCAAATCCAATTTGCCATCTGATCTAACTTCTGGAGGCAGTCAAAATGATCCTTAGAATTCTTCCCTACCTTATTCCTGTGCTGAGATACAGGCTGCTCCAACCTGCTGTAAAATGCTTGATTTCGAGAGTGAGCGAAACTAATGAAAACATTGTTGGGGTAAAACCTAAAGGGAAAGACCTAGCACCAAATCCAATTTGCCATCTGATCTAACTTCTGGAGGCAGTCAAAATGATCCTTAGAATTCTTCCCTACCTTATTCCTGTGCTGAGATACAGGCTGCTCCAACCTGCTGTAAAATGCTTGATTTCGAGAGTGAGCGAAACTAATGAAAACATTGTTGGGGTAAAACCTAAAGGGAAAGACCTAGCACCAAATCCAATTTGCCATCTGATCTAACTTCTGGAGGCAGTCAAAATGATCCTTAGAATTCTTCCCTACCTTATTCCTGTGCTGAGATACAGGCTGCTCCAACCTGCTGTAAAATGCTTGATTTCGAGAGTGAGCGAAACTAATGAAAACATTGTTGGGGTAAAACCTAAAGGGAAAGACCTAGCACCAAATCCAATTTGCCATCTGATCTAACTTCTGGAGGCAGTCAAAATGAGCCTTAGAATTCTTCCCTACCTTATTCCTGTGCTGAGATACAGGCTGCTCCAACCTGCTGTAAAATGCTTGATTTCGAGAGTGAGCGAAACTAATGAAAACATTGTTGGGGTAAAACCTAAAGGGAAAGACCTAGCACCAAATCCAATTTGCCATCTGATCTAACTTCAGGAGGCAGTCAAAATGAGCCTTAGAATTCTTCCCTACCTTATTCCTGTGCTGAGATACAGGCTGCTCCAACCTGCTGTAAAATGCTTGATTTCGAGAGTGAGCGAAACTAATGAAAACATTGTTGGGGTAAAACCTAAAGGGAAAGACCTAGCACCAAATCCAATTTGCCATCTGATCTAACTTCTGGAGGCAGTCAAAATGATCCTTAGAATTCTTCCCTACCTTATTCCTGTGCTGAGATACAGGCTGCTCCAACCTGCTGTAAAATGCTTGATTTCGAGAGTGAGCAAAACTAATGAAAACATTGTTGGGGTAAAACCTAAAGGGAAAGACCTAGCACCAAATCCAATTTGCCATCTGATCTAACTTCTGGAGGCAGTCAAAATGAGCCTTAGAATTCTTCCCTACCTTATTCCTGTGCTGAGATACAGGCTGCTCCAACCTGCTGTAAAATGCTTGATTTTGAGAGTGAGCGAAACTAATGAAAACATTGTTGGGGTAAAACCTAAAGGGAAAGACCTAGCACCAAATCCAATTTGCCATCTGATCTAACTTCTGGAGGCAGTCAAAATGAGCCTTAGAATTCTTCCCTACCTTATTCCTGTGCTGAGATACAGGCTGCTCCAACCTGCTGTAAAATGCTTGATTTCGAGAGTGAGCGAAACTAATGAAAACATTGTTGGGGTAAAACCTAAAGGGAAAGACCTAGCACCAAATCCAATTTGCCATCTGATCTAACTTCTGGAGGCAGTCAAAATGATCCTTAGAATTCTTCCCTACCTTATTCCTGTGCTGAGATACAGGCTGCTCCAACCTGCTGTAAAATGCTTGATTTCGAGAGTGAGCGAAACTAATGAAAACATTGTTGGGGTAAAACCTAAAGGGAAAGACCTAGCACCAAATCCAATTTGCCATCTGATCTAACTTCTGGAGGCAGTCAAAATGAGCCTTAGAATTCTTCCCTACCTTATTCCTGTGCTGAGATACAGGCTGCTCCAACCTGCTGTAAAATGCTTGATTTCGAGAGTGAGCGAAACTAATGAAAACATTGTTGGGGTAAAACCTAAAGGGAAAGACCTAGCACCAAATCCAATTTGCCATCTGATCTAACTTCTGGAGGCAGTCAAAATGATCCTTAGAATTCTTCCCTACCTTATTCCTGTGCTGAGATACAGGCTGCTCCAACCTGCTGTAAAATGCTTGATTTCGAGAGTGAGCGAAACTAATGAAAACATTGTTGGGGTAAAACCTAAAGGGAAAGACCTAGCACCAAATCCAATTTGCCATCTGATCTAACTTCTGGAGGCAGTCAAAATGATCCTTAGAATTCTTCCCTACCTTATTCCTGTGCTGAGATACAGGCTGCTCCAACCTGCTGTAAAATGCTTGATTTCGAGAGTGAGCGAAACTAATGAAAACATTGTTGGGGTAAAACCTAAAGGGAAAGACCTAGCACCAAATCCAATTTGCCATCTGATCTAACTTCTGGAGGCAGTCAAAATGATCCTTAGAATTCTTCCCTACCTTATTCCTGTGCTGAGATACAGGCTGCTCCAACCTGCTGTAAAATGCTTGATTTCGAGAGTGAGCGAAACTAATGAAAACATTGTTGGGGTAAAACCTAAAGGGAAAGACCTAGCACCAAATCCAATTTGCCATCTGATCTAACTTCTGGAGGCAGTCAAAATGAGCCTTAGAATTCTTCCCTACCTTATTCCTGTGCTGAGATACAGGCTGCTCCAACCTGCTGTAAAATGCTTGATTTCGAGAGTGAGCGAAACTAATGAAAACATTGTTGGGGTAAAACCTAAAGGGAAAGACCTAGCACCAAATCCAATTTGCCATCTGATCTAACTTCTGGAGGCAGTCAAAATGAGCCTTAGAATTCTTCCCTACCTTATTCCTGTGCTGAGATACAGGCTGCTCCAACCTGCTGTAAAATGCTTGATTTCGAGAGTGAGCGAAACTAATGAAAACATTGTTGGGGTAAAACCTAAAGGGAAAGACCTAGCACCAAATCCAATTTGCCATCTGATCTAACTTCTGGAGGCAGTCAAAATGAGCCTTAGAATTCTTCCCTACCTTATTCCTGTGCTGAGATACAGGCTGCTCCAACCTGCTGTAAAATGCTTGATTTCGAGAGTGAGCGAAACTAATGAAAACATTGTTGGGGTAAAACCTAAAGGGAAAGACCTAGCACCAAATCCAATTTGCCATCTGATCTAACTTCTGGAGGCAGTCAAAATGAGCCTTAGAATTCTTCCCTACCTTATTCCTGTGCTGAGATACAGGCTGCTCCAACCTGCTGTAAAATGCTTGATTTCGAGAGTGAGCGAAACTAATGAAAACATTGTTGGGGTAAAACCTAAAGGGAAAGACCTAGCACCAAATCCAATTTGCCATCTGATCTAACTTCTGGAGGCAGTCAAAATGAGCCTTAGAATTCTTCCCTACCTTATTCCTGTGCTGAGATACAGGCTGCTCCAACCTGCTGTAAAATGCTTGATTTCGAGAGTGAGCGAAACTAATGAAAACATTGTTGGGGTAAAACCTAAAGGGAAAGACCTAGCACCAAATCCAATTTGCCATCTGATCTAACTTCTGGAGGCAGTCAAAATGAGCCTTAGAATTCTTCCCTACCTTATTCCTGTGCTGAGATACAGGCTGCTCCAACCTGCTGTAAAATGCTTGATTTCGAGAGTGAGCGAAACTAATGAAAACATTGTTGGGGTAAAACCTAAAGGGAAAGACCTAGCACCAAATCCAATTTGCCATCTGATCTAACTTCTGGAGGCAGTCAAAATGATCCTTAGAATTCTTCCCTACCTTATTCCTGTGCTGAGATACAGGCTGCTCCAACCTGCTGTAAAATGCTTGATTTCGAGAGTGAGCGAAACTAATGAAAACATTGTTGGGGTAAAACCTAAAGGGAAAGACCTAGCACCAAATCCAATTTGCCATCTGATCTAACTTCTGGAGGCAGTCAAAATGAGCCTTAGAATTCTTCCCTACCTTATTCCTGTGCTGAGATACAGGCTGCTCCAACCTGCTGTAAAATGCTTGATTTCGAGAGTGAGCGAAACTAATGAAAACATTGTTGGGGTAAAACCTAAAGGGAAAGACCTAGCACCAAATCCAATTTGCCATCTGATCTAACTTCTGGAGGCAGTCAAAATGATCCTTAGAATTCTTCCCTACCTTATTCCTGTGCTGAGATACAGGCTGCTCCAACCTGCTGTAAAATGCTTGATTTCGAGAGTGAGCGAAACTAATGAAAACATTGTTGGGGTAAAACCTAAAGGGAAAGACCTAGCACCAAATCCAATTTGCCATCTGATCTAACTTCTGGAGGCAGTCAAAATGATCCTTAGAATTCTTCCCTACCTTATTCCTGTGCTGAGATACAGGCTGCTCCAACCTGCTGTAAAATGCTTGATTTCGAGAGTGAGCGAAACTAATGAAAACATTGTTGGGGTAAAACCTAAAGGGAAAGACCTAGCACCAAATCCATTTGCCATCTGATCTAACTTCTGGAGGCAGTCAAAATGAGCCTTAGAATTCTTCCCTACCTTATTCCTGTGCTGAGATACAGGCTGCTCCAACCTGCTGTAAAATGCTTGATTTCGAGAGTGAGCGAAACTAATGAAAACATTGTTGGGGTAAAACCTAAAGGGAAAGACCTAGCACCAAATCCAATTTGCCATCTGATCTAACTTCTGGAGGCAGTCAAAATGATCCTTAGAATTCTTCCCTACCTTATTCCTGTGCTGAGATACAGGCTGCTCCAACCTGCTGTAAAATGCTTGATTTCGAGAGTGAGCGAAACTAATGAAAACATTGTTGGGGTAAAACCTAAAGGGAAAGACCTAGCACCAAATCCAATTTGCCATCTGATCTAACTTCTGGAGGCAGTCAAAATGATCCTTAGAATTCTTCCCTACCTTATTCCTGTGCTGAGATACAGGCTGCTCCAACCTGCTGTAAAATGCTTGATTTCGAGAGTGAGCGAAACTAATGAAAACATTGTTGGGGTAAAACCTAAAGGGAAAGACCTAGCACCAAATCCAATTTGCCATCTGATCTAACTTCTGGAGGCAGTCAAAATGATCCTTAGAATTCTTCCCTACCTTATTCCTGTGCTGAGATACAGGCTGCTCCAACCTGCTGTAAAATGCTTGATTTCGAGAGTGAGCGAAACTAATGAAAACATTGTTGGGGTAAAACCTAAAGGGAAAGACCTAGCACCAAATCCAATTTGCCATCTGATCTAACTTCTGGAGGCAGTCAAAATGAGCCTTAGAATTCTTCCCTACCTTATTCCTGTGCTGAGATACAGGCTGCTCCAACCTGCTGTAAAATGCTTGATTTCGAGAGTGAGCGAAACTAATGAAAACATTGTTGGGGTAAAACCTAAAGGGAAAGACCTAGCACCAAATCCAATTTGCCATCTGATCTAACTTCTGGAGGCAGTCAAAATGAGCCTTAGAATTCTTCCCTACCTTATTCCTGTGCTGAGATACAGGCTGCTCCAACCTGCTGTAAAATGCTTGATTTCGAGAGTGAGCGAAACTAATGAAAACATTGTTGGGGTAAAACCTAAAGGGAAAGACCTAGCACCAAATCCAATTTGCCATCTGATCTAACTTCTGGAGGCAGTCAAAATGATCCTTAGAATTCTTCCCTACCTTATTCCTGTGCTGAGATACAGGCTGCTCCAACCTGCTGTAAAATGCTTGATTTCGAGAGTGAGCGAAACTAATGAAAACATTGTTGGGGTAAAACCTAAAGGGAAAGACCTAGCACCAAATCCAATTTGCCATCTGATCTAACTTCTGGAGGCAGTCAAAATGATCCTTAGAATTCTTCCCTACCTTATTCCTGTGCTGAGATACAGGCTGCTCCAACCTGCTGTAAAATGCTTGGATTTCGAGAGTGAGCGAAACTAATGAAAACATTGTTGGGGTAAAACCTAAAGGGAAAGACCTAGCACCAAATCCAATTTGCCATCTGATCTAACTTCTGGAGGCAGTCAAAATGAGCCTTAGAATTCTTCCCTACCTTATTCCTGTGCTGAGATACAGGCTGCTCCAACCTGCTGTAAAATGCTTGATTTCGAGAGTGAGCGAAACTAATGAAAACATTGTTGGGGTAAAACCTAAAGGGAAAGACCTAGCACCAAATCCAATTTGCCATCTGATCTAACTTCTGGAGGCAGTCAAAATGAGCCTTAGAATTCTTCCCTACCTTATTCCTGTGCTGAGATACAGGCTGCTCCAACCTGCTGTAAAATGCTTGATTTCGAGAGTGAGCGAAACTAATGAAAACATTGTTGGGGTAAAACCTAAAGGGAAAGACCTAGCACCAAATCCAATTTGCCATCTGATCTAACTTCTGGAGGCAGTCAAAATGAGCCTTAGAATTCTTCCCTACCTTATTCCTGTGCTGAGATACAGGCTGCTCCAACCTGCTGTAAAATGCTTGATTTCGAGAGTGAGCGAAACTAATGAAAACATTGTTGGGGTAAAACCTAAAGGGAAAGACCTAGCACCAAATCCAATTTGCCATCTGATCTAACTTCTGGAGGCAGTCAAAATGATCCTTAGAATTCTTCCCTACCTTATTCCTGTGCTGAGATACAGGCTGCTCCAACCTGCTGTAAAATGCTTGATTTCGAGAGTGAGCGAAACTAATGAAAACATTGTTGG
The DNA here is from genome assembly GCF_026170545.1 of Melanerpes formicivorus. Classification (NCBI taxonomy): domain Eukaryota; kingdom Metazoa; phylum Chordata; class Aves; order Piciformes; family Picidae; genus Melanerpes; species Melanerpes formicivorus. Next base: position 4,506 of record NW_027145182.1, on the reverse strand, counting down.
GGTAAAACCTAAAGGGAAAGACCTAGCACCAAATCCAATTTGCCATCTGATCTAACTTCTGGAGGCAGTCAAAATGAGCCTTAGAATTCTTCCCTACCTTATTCCTGTGCTGAGATACAGGCTGCTCCAACCTGCTGTAAAATGCTTGATTTCGAGAGTGAGCGAAACTAATGAAAACATTGTTGGGGTAAAACCTAAAGGGAAAGACCTAGCACCAAATCCAATTTGCCATCTGATCTAACTTCTGGAGGCAGTCAAAATGAGCCTTAGAATTCTTCCCTACCTTATTCCTGTGCTGAGATACAGGCTGCTCCAACCTGCTGTAAAATGCTTGATTTCGAGAGTGAGCGAAACTAATGAAAACATTGTTGGGGTAAAACCTAAAGGGAAAGACCTAGCACCAAATCCAATTTGCCATCTGATCTAACTTCTGGAGGCAGTCAAAATGATCCTTAGAATTCTTCCCTACCTTATTCCTGTGCTGAGATACAGGCTGCTCCAACCTGCTGTAAAATGCTTGATTTCGAGAGTGAGCGAAACTAATGAAAACATTGTTGGGGTAAAACCTAAAGGGAAAGACCTAGCACCAAATCCAATTTGCCATCTGATCTAACTTCTGGAGGCAGTCAAAATGAGCCTTAGAATTCTTCCCTACCTTATTCCTGTGCTGAGATACAGGCTGCTCCAACCTGCTGTAAAATGCTTGATTTCGAGAGTGAGCGAAACTAATGAAAACATTGTTGGGGTAAAACCTAAAGGGAAAGACTAGCACCAAATCCAATTTGCCATCTGATCTAACTTCTGGAGGCAGTCAAAATGATCCTTAGAATTCTTCCCTACCTTATTCCTGTGCTGAGATACAGGCTGCTCCAACCTGCTGTAAAATGCTTGATTTCGAGAGTGAGCGAAACTAATGAAAACATTGTTGGGGTAAAACCTAAAGGGAAAGACCTAGCACCAAATCCAATTTGCCATCTGATCTAACTTCTGGAGGCAGTCAAAATGATCCTTAGAATTCTTCCCTACCTTATTCCTGTGCTGAGATACAGGCTGCTCCAACCTGCTGTAAAATGCTTGATTTCGAGAGTGAGCGAAACTAATGAAAACATTGTTGGGGTAAAACCTAAAGGGAAAGACCTAGCACCAAATCCAATTTGCCATCTGATCTAACTTCTGGAGGCAGTCAAAATGAGCCTTAGAATTCTTCCCTACCTTATTCCTGTGCTGAGATACAGGCTGCTCCAACCTGCTGTAAAATGCTTGATTTCGAGAGTGAGCGAAACTAATGAAAACATTGTTGGGGTAAAACCTAAAGGGAAAGACCTAGCACCAAATCCAATTTGCCATCTGATCTAACTTCTGGAGGCAGTCAAAATGATCCTTAGAATTCTTCCCTACCTTATTCCTGTGCTGAGATACAGGCTGCTCCAACCTGCTGTAAAATGCTTGATTTCGAGAGTGAGCGAAACTAATGAAAACATTGTTGGGGTAAAACCTAAAGGGAAAGACCTAGCACCAAATCCAATTTGCCATCTGATCTAACTTCTGGAGGCAGTCAAAATGAGCCTTAGAATTCTTCCCTACCTTATTCCTGTGCTGAGATACAGGCTGCTCCAACCTGCTGTAAAATGCTTGATTTCGAGAGTGAGCGAAACTAATGAAAACATTGTTGGGGTAAAACCTAAAGGGAAAGACCTAGCACCAAATCCAATTTGCCATCTGATCTAACTTCTGGAGGCAGTCAAAATGAGCCTTAGAATTCTTCCCTACCTTATTCCTGTGCTGAGATACAGGCTGCTCCAACCTGCTGTAAAATGCTTGATTTCGAGAGTGAGCGAAAACTAATGAAAACATTGTTGGGGTAAAACCTAAAGGGAAAGACCTAGCACCAAATCCAATTTGCCATCTGATCTAACTTCTGGAGGCAGTCAAAATGAGCATTTGAATTCTTCCCTACCTTATTCCTGTGCTGAGATACAGGCTGCTCCAACCTGCTGTAAAATGCTTGATTTCGAGAGTGAGCGAAACTAATGAAAACATTGTTGGGGTAAAACCTAAAGGGAAAGACCTAGCACCAAATCCAATTTGCCATCTGATCTAACTTCTGGAGGCAGTCAAAATGATCCTTAGAATTCTTCCCTACCTTATTCCTGTGCTGAGATACAGGCTGCTCCAACCTGCTGTAAAATGCTTGATTTCGAGAGTGAGCGAAACTAATGAAAACATTGTTGGGGTAAAACCTAAAGGGAAAGACCTAGCACCAAATCCAATTTGCCATCTGATCTAACTTCTGGAGGCAGTCAAAATGAGCCTTAGAATTCTTCCCTACCTTATTCCTGTGCTGAGATACAGGCTGCTCCAACCTGCTGTAAAATGCTTGATTTTGAGAGTGAGCGAAACTAATGAAAACATTGTTGGGGTAAAACCTAAAGGGAAAGACCTAGCACCAAATCCAATTTGCCATCTGATCTAACTTCTGGAGGCAGTCAAAATGATCCTTAGAATTCTTCCCTACCTTATTCCTGTGCTGAGATACAGGCTGCTCCAACCTGCTGTAAAATGCTTGATTTCGAGAGTGAGCGAAACTAATGAAAACATTGTTGGGGTAAAACCTAAAGGGAAAGACCTAGCACCAAATCCAATTTGCCATCTGATCTAACTTCTGGAGGCAGTCAAAATGAGCCTTAGAATTCTTCCCTACCTTATTCCTGTGCTGAGATACAGGCTGCTCCAACCTGCTGTAAAATGCTTGATTTCGAGAGTGAGCGAAACTAATGAAAACATTGTTGGGGTAAAACCTAAAGGGAAAGACCTAGCACCAAATCCAATTTGCCATCTGATCTAACTTCTGGAGGCAGTCAAAATGAGCCTTAGAATTCTTCCCTACCTTATTCCTGTGCTGAGATACAGGCTGCTCCAACCTGCTGTAAAATGCTTGATTTCGAGAGTGAGCGAAACTAATGAAAACATTGTTGGGGTAAAACCTAAAGGGAAAGACCTAGCACCAAATCCAATTTGCCATCTGATCTAACTTCTGGAGGCAGTCAAAATGAGCATTTGAATTCTTCCCTACCTTATTCCTGTGCTGAGATACAGGCTGCTCCAACCTGCTGTAAAATGCTTGATTTCGAGAGTGAGCGAAACTAATGAAAACATTGTTGGGGTAAAACCTAAAGGGAAAGACCTAGCACCAAATCCAATTTGCCATCTGATCTAACTTCTGGAGGCAGTCAAAATGATCCTTAGAATTCTTCCCTACCTTATTCCTGTGCTGAGATACAGGCTGCTCCAACCTGCTGTAAAATGCTTGATTTCGAGAGTGAGCGAAACTAATGAAAACATTGTTGGGGTAAAACCTAAAGGGAAAGACCTAGCACCAAATCCAATTTGCCATCTGATCTAACTTCTGGAGGCAGTCAAAATGAGCCTTAGAATTCTTCCCTACCTTATTCCTGTGCTGAGATACAGGCTGCTCCAACCTGCTGTAAAATGCTTGATTTTGAGAGTGAGCGAAACTAATGAAAACATTGTTGGGGTAAAACCTAAAGGGAAAGACCTAGCACCAAATCCAATTTGCCATCTGATCTAACTTCTGGAGGCAGTCAAAATGAGCCTTAGAATTCTTCCCTACCTTATTCCTGTGCTGAGATACAGGCTGCTCCAACCTGCTGTAAATGCTTGATTTCGAGAGTGAGCGAAACTAATGAAAACATTGTTGGGGTAAAACCTAAAGGGAAAGACCTAGCACCAAATCCAATTTGCCATCTGATCTAACTTCTGGAGGCAGTCAAAATGATCCTTAGAATTCTTCCCTACCTTATTCCTGTGCTGAGATACAGGCTGCTCCAAACCTGCTGTAAAATGCTTGATTTCGAGAGTGAGCGAAACTAATGAAAACATTGTTGGGGTAAAACCTAAAGGGAAAGACCTAGCACCAAATCCAATTTGCCATCTGATCTAACTTCTGGAGGCAGTCAAAATGATCCTTAGAATTCTTCCCTACCTTATTCCTGTGCTGAGATACAGGCTGCTCCAACCTGCTGTAAAATGCTTGATTTCGAGAGTGAGCGAAACTAATGAAAACATTGTTGGGGTAAAACCTAAAGGGAAAGACCTAGCACCAAATCCAATTTGCCATCTGATCTAACTTCTCTGGAGGCAGTCAAAATGATCCTTAGAATTCTTCCCTACCTTATTCCTGTGCTGAGATACAGGCTGCTCCAACCTGCTGTAAAATGCTTGATTTCGAGAGTGAGCGAAACTAATGAAAACATTGTTGGGGTAAAACCTAAAGGGAAAGACCTAGCACCAAATCCAATTTGCCATCTGATCTAACTTCTGGAGGCAGTCAAAATGAGCCTTAGAATTCTTCCCTACCTTATTCCTGTGCTGAGATACAGGCTGCTCCAACCTGCTGTAAAATGCTTGATTTCGAGAGTGAGCGAAACTAATGAAAACATTGTTGGGGTAAAACCTAAAGGGAAAGACCTAGCACCAAATCCAATT
>NW_027145181.1:0-26733 GCF_026170545.1 Melanerpes formicivorus | reverse complement strand
AGCAATGTTCATAGTGCCTAGTGACCATTTTGACCTCTCTGAGACATCAGAGTGGGGTTCTTTTTTTTCAGGGTAGCAGCATTGTCACTGATGCTCCCTGGAGAATTAGGAGCAGTTGGGCAACCAGCCTTAGCCTAAAGCGAAGGTCTTGTTACAGCATGGTCTCATGCGGTGGTCAAGTTTGGGCTCATTTTGCCTGTGCTATGCTCCTGCCCACACCCCCTGTGGTCCCTGGCTCTGCCATTCTTGTACATTAAATTGTTTTTCAAGTCAGGGAATAAAAAGGGACAGGAGAAGGAGAAGAAATGTGAAGTGTGGTATTTGTTCTGAATGACCAGGGCTGCTGCCTTCGCAGGCACTCTCCACTACAGCAGCTGTGTGCTGACTTCCAAGTGAGCAGTTTGCTTGGCAACTAGATGGCAAATAAACCTTATCATGTACTGGATGGTACTGGAAAGCAGCTCTGGACTGAGTGGATCCAGCCTGCGTTGCCAGCCAGGCACCAAGAAGCCAACTTTTCTTTATACGTTTCTTTGCCCGCAGTTTGGCTGGAGCTTTACATGTCAGGGTAAAGCTCAGCTAGAACCAATGCACCTCAAAGTTTTTTATTGTCTGAACAATAACTTGTCTCCATCTTCATGTGGTTCATGTGTGAGGGATCTGAGCACTGTGGCATTTGTCCTCTCTTTCCAGGCCTCAATATTGGTCCTGTTGTAGCTGGGGTGATAGGAGCACGCAAACCCCAGTATGACATATGGGGCAACACGGTGAATGTAGCCAGCCGGATGGACAGTACCGGTGTGCCTGACAGGATTCAGGTGAGGAATTCACTGGGAAACTTCCACAGCCAGCCCTGTGTCACTTGTGGCATTTGAAACTTACATAGGATTGGAATTTTTGTTCCTCTGTGTCATACAGCTACTTAAACAGTACTGAAATAAAAAACCAATGGGAGAATGCTAGTGCTACCATCAAAGTCTGCCCTTTAATCTTGACTAGTTTTGCAGTCTTTGGTCAAAAACTTGTGGGTTAGTTGTGCTGCATTTCCTTCCCTGTGTGCCACATTGGCACTGTGAGTACAGTCCTCCTGTGATGCTGCCATCTTCAGTTTGGCCACGTGCACCTGTAGGTTGTTTCACTTTCCCAGGGCTTGATTCAAGGGTGCTACTCTGTAATTCGCTTCTCTGTTCACAGCCCTGTTGATGCTGGGTGTTGTGAGGCTAGCAAGGATCTAGACATCAGCAGGATGGGGATATACAACTAGAGCAAGAGGACAGTTTAAGGGGTTAATGGAAATTGTCTTGTACTCAGACATCTCCTTGGCCTTCAGACAGTGGCCTTTCCAGGGATTCAGTTCCACTGTACTGCTTTCACTGGGGCCATGTCCACAGTAACAGACTGTAATGCCTTGAAGGGATATAAAAATAGTTCAGAATAACTGGGGTCAAACCCAAGAAGGGGAGCCATGCTGTTTCTTTACAATTAAGCTGTCAAGTTAACTGGATCAATATTTATCCAACACCCTTTGAACTTCCCTGTGAGATGGTCCATGAACCATTTTCATCCCAGTTAAGCAAATCAGCACAGCAATGTTACACCAACAGGACACCAGAAATGTAAATATTTAAAGCCACCTGAAAAGGGGTGAGGAAATACATTGCCATAAATAAGTAACTCAGGAAACCTGGTCTTTAAACTCCTGTTGTTCTGCAGCACAGGTAATTAATTTTGAGTGGCAGCTGCAGAGGAAATTTGGATGCTGGCTATAATCTTCCATTTGTTCAGTCTTTCTCATGGCCCTCTACCTGCTCCTTCATAAAAACAAACTCCTGAATGTCTCCTTCCACACTGTACATCGCTGGCTAATTTTAAGTAATTTTGGGGAAGTTTTGAAATATGTGTAACCTGTTTTCCTATTTCCAGTGACCCTCAACTGCAAGGTGTTTTTAAAAATGTGACTCAACTTTCATCCTGTGACTTATGTGAAAGCTGTGGATCTCCCCTGGCTTTTGTGTGCCATGTCACACCACTTATCATAGTATCAGTCAGGGTTGGAAGGGACCACAAGGATCATCTAGTTCCAACCCCCCTGCCATGGGCAGGGACACCTCACACTAGGTCAGGCTGGCCAGAGCCTCGTCCAGCCTGGTCTTAAACACCTCTTCAGCGGTCTCTTCCAGTTTGCAGAAGAGAAGGCTCCGAGGTGACCTAATTGTGGCCTTCCAATATCTGAAAGGGGCCTACAGGAAGGCTGGGGAAGGACTTCTCAGGATCTCAGGTAGTGATAGGACTAGGGGGAATGGAATGAAGCTGGAGGTGGGGAGATTCAGGCTGGATGTGAGGAGGAGGTTCTTCACCATGAGAGTGGTGAAGCCCTGGAATGGGTTGTCCAGGGAGGTGGTCGAGGCCCCGTCCCTGGAGGTGTTTAAAAGCAGGCTGGATGAGGCTCTGGCCAGCCTGATCTAGTGTGGGGTGTCCCTGCCCATGGCATGGGGGTTGGAACTAGATGATCCTTGTGGTCCCTTCCAACCCTGAATGATACTATGATACTATGATACTGTGATACCTCCAGGGTGGCCTCAACCACCTCCCTGGACAACCCATTCCAGGGCTTCACCACTCTCACTTCTGTGGCTTTCTTTAGTTTCTAAAGGTTGTGTTTGTTCTGCAACCCGAGCCAACCTTTTAGTTAGTGATCGATATGCAAAAACTGACTGAGAAACAAAATAGTTGATCCTACTTTGATGTTGTCCATGGGCTACTGCAAAAGCACGTGAAAAGGCCGTGTGGGAGGCATGACAAGCATCCACTCACTCTTGTTTCTTCTGCAGGTAACCACAGACATGTACCAGGTTTTAGCAGCCAACAACTATCAGCTGGAATATCGAGGGGTCATTAAGGTTAAAGGCAAAGGAGAAATGACCACCTACTTTCTAAATGAAGGGCCTCCCATTAGTTAGCACCAACCGCAGCGTCACTCAAAGAACGGAGTCTGTGTTCCATGAGGTTGTGAATGGCTTCTTGGCAGCGAAGCTGAACACGCAGTGCAGTTGAAATTTCACACCGTGAATCCAGAGCCGGTATCAGCAAACTCTTTGGCCACCCATCACGAAAGGCGATCGAAAGAAACCACCTTGGAGGTGTTCCTGGCTGAGCGCTAAGTCCACCAAAGACGTGTACTACAGAGTTCACAGGGAAGAGATGGAGCTGGAATTTTTAACCAAGGCTGCTACCACAGGATGATATAGAGAAGCTATTTAAGTATTTATTGACGCACCACAACATTTACTCGGTTGAAGGAATGTATGATTCACTACAAAGCATCATTTTGGAATGGATTTGCACTCCCATCATGTTTCCTTCCATCCCATACTGCCAGCTATTTGAAGTGTACCACTGTGCTTTTATTAGCTGTTTTGAATGGGCTTTCAGAACTGACACCCGCTGTTGCAGCACACAAAAAGGCCTTTAACAAGGGCGTCAGTAATGTTTTAGTGTGAACAGACATCAGAGCCTGGCCCCCTCTTTTCCTTCTTTCACGTGGCTAAAAAAGACTCGGTCTTCTGAGTGGGGCTGGCACGTCTGATGAAGGGGAAGACCGAGATGAACAAAGATGGCTCTACAACCATATTTATTAAGAAGTCTTCTGTGCTCTTCTTTGGTATCTATCAGTTTACATGGGAAAGACTAGATGTAAACAAGGGACATTTTTTGGGGGGGGGGGGGAACTCCCCTGAAATTTGTTGTGGGTTTTTTTGTATTTTTAATTTTGTAATATTGCAAACATGGAGATCTAACAGATATACCAAATTCTATATTTTGTAAATTATGTATAAGCTGAAGGCAGGCTGTCCACACCGAGGTGTGGTGGGAGGTGTATATAACCTGTAGACTTTTGTGTACTTTTGTTTTGTGTGTGTGCATAATACTCTGAACACAGACTTGGCAGTTTTCAGATTATCACTATACAATCGACCAACAGTACACAGGTGAGTTTCCAGGCTGAATCAGATGCATTTTTAAAATGAAAATCCAGAAAAATAAAAAATCTACAACCCCAAAGAAGAGGAAAAAAAAAACCAAACCATGGTAATCACAGTTACTCCACGCAGCATTCAAGCAGAGGGTGGCATCTTCACAAATGGAAACAGGACCTTTGAGTTTTAGCTGCTGAGGTGGTATCAGTCAAACATGTCAGAAAGAGCTCTAAGCAAATCTTCTAACTCTAAAAGGAGCTCTTACAAGAAGAGAGAGGGAAAAAAAATAAAGCCTATTTGAACTTTTCTTTTAAGAAACTAATTTTTCATAGATGGTCTTAATAGACTGATGCTGATGTGGAAGTTGTCTGTAACTGCCATTTGACACTACAAGGAGCTCTGTACTGCAGCATTGAGTTGACTTGCCTGTAGTAGACACTTACTTGAAAGGAGTCACAGATTTTCCCTTTTCAGGAAGTAGGTGATCTTCAACAAAAGGTCATGATGGCAAGTGTGTATAGGAGGTGGTTGACCTTAAAATACAGTGCCATTGATATTCTGTGGAACATCTTTATCACTAGTGGGGGGGTGGGTGGTGGTGGGTATGAATAGTTATGATTTATGTACGTTTTATAACTATTAAAGAAAAATCCCTTGCTATTTTATTAAAAAAAAAAAAAGAGAAAAAGAAAGAAAATACTTTTTAAGAAAAGCTCTATTTTTTATATTCTATGAGGGGAGAGTTTTGATATTGAATTTGGCTAGCACTAAAAATTACTCCAATCTTTTCGCATTTAATAAAGTTCTTTTCCACTCTTCTCAGGGCAGAATTATTGTAGTACTAACAGCTTAATGATTGCACTATGGTGGTGGTGATGAGTTATTTTTTTCCTACTCGACGACAAGAGTAAGTGATAATCCATGGGCCTGTCTTAATTAATTTGCCATATTGCTAAGCATAACCCAAGCATGAAGCCATTTAAGCTTGAGCTTAAATGGCATTGCCCCTTTCCTTCTCCCTTCCACTAGGAAACATCTCTGAAAAGTATAGTATATTGACTTCTGTAAAACTGCCAAGTCTGCCCTTGTACTATACTTTTGCTCCTTCACATCTTTCCTAGTCTGCAAAACACCTAAGTTGCATCACACCGTTACACCTTTCTCCCCCTCTCCACCTGCCATCCCTTTCACCCCCTCACTGAGGTTCATTACCTTCATGCCATACACTTGGGTTTAGGTTTGCTTTCTGCTTTATGAAAGTCTGCAGTCGTCTTTAACTTTTGATTCATCTTACGAAGTTGTGTTGTCAATGAAATTTCAAGTCCCCAGTATCTCTAGCTGTGATTGTTGACAGTGTGTCATGATCATTTCAAGGGGTATTCACACACTCTTTACTCTGGATCTTGCAAAAATGGATACAATTATGATTTCCCATGGAAATTGAAATCTATTTAAGTAATTTAACTATATTAAACACTGTTTCACTGGTAAAGTGTCTCTGTTTTATTTTGGCTGCACCTAGCTAGCAAAGAGATCAGATAAAAGTTGTGTAGGAGATCCTGAATCTGCACATAGAAACACCACATTCTTGACTTGGCTGCCTCCACCACACTGGTACTACACACCAGTTATGCAGCATCAAGGGCTTGGTTGCATAGTAAATCTCCTCTGTGCACCGACTTGCCTTGAAATGCTAGTCTCTGGCTAGGTGACAAAAGCCTCGTTGTGGCCCTGCGGTTCAATGTTATCACTGTAACTGAGTAGCTGCCGGCTTGTGTACTTTAAAAAGCACATCACCTGTGCAGAGCAGTCCCCAGCTGCCTTGCTGCCTGCCCTCAGGAGGACACCCCCGGGGCAGCACTGCTTGCCGATGTACCTTCAGTCTTCATAGGTAAAGACAACTGCTACAGGTAACTGCTGGTTTGCACAAGTCTGACTTGGAACAGACTGCAGCTGAGGAGCCATTACACAAGGCACTAAGAACCGCATGGCCTGCAAGCTGTTACTAGCTAGGAGAAGGTTTGTGTGTGTGCTGCGGCACAGCTGCCTGAACAAAGTGCCAGTAGCAGTCTTCAAGAAAGATGAACTATTTAATACTTTGTATGTTCTCCTACATAACCACAGAAATAGTCTCAAAGTTCCAACCTCAACAGTTTTATCATTCTATCAAACTTAGCACACCTGGTACAAGCAATTTCTGAAAGTGCCTGGGGAAGGATACTCTGCAGGGCAGGCAGGCCAGCAGCCTCCAGTGCTGTGCCCTCTCCTCGAAGGTGCTGTACACAGCGAGTGGCTGAGCTGTTCTCCCTAAATGCAGAAAGCATTTTGATGAAATTTTACAGTGTTTAGCCACTTTCTCCCAACACAAAGCTGGCTACATCAAGTACTGCATTTAATAGTTACACATTTGGGCTGCCCTGCATTTCTTACAAGTGTCCTGCACTGCCAGTGTCCCTGGCCTTGTTATCTGTGATGACCCATATACATGGACAAGCATCTGGCCAAAAGCTTTGCCCAGAGGGAAGTATTTTCATTCTGTTAACCTTCCTGACTGCTCGGATTCAATTTCCATTCTCTTGCCCCTCTCTGTCCCAGGGTTTTCAACTGAAGGCGCCAGAAGCAACTCCTGGGAGGGGGAGGGGCAGGACTGAGAACACTGGATTTCAGCTAGATGGGGTATGGTGGCAGCAGCATTTTCCTGCCATCTGGCAGCTTACTGAAAAAAAAAAAAAACAGGGTTATTTTTTAAAATGTATGTCCCTAAGCCTCCCTGGCACTTTGCTTCCAGTGCTGGTGATGAGCCTGCACTGGTGGTGCCAGCCCTGGCCTGCTGGGTCACACTGAACGCTGCTGCAGAGAGGAGCTGATAAGCAGATGGTGGGTGCTCAGTGGGAATTACCATAAGCAGCTGGCCCCAGATATCTTTTAAAGAACACAGAATTGCAGCTGCAAATAACTGTTGCCATCTACTGGAAATAGACCTGTGCAGCCTGAGCCAGGCACTGTGACCACCACTGCTGAGCAGCCCCACAGGACCAGGCTCAGACACAAAACCCCCTTCCAGCATGGGGAGAGGGCAGAGCATCCCACAACCTAAAGGGAGGCAGCCACTCTTTCCAGAGTACCAGGTTACACACAAATGAAACTTATAGATAGGCAAGAAATAATCATCCCAGGCTGTGTGACACCATCCAACCCCTTCCCTGGTAGCACAGCAGTCAGTCAATGGTGCAAGACCCTACCATGCATACTGCTGCTGCTCCTCAAGCTCCATAGGAGGGCCTCCCCACCTAATGGCAAACTTGTTGCGTAGGGCAGCCCAAGTTCCAACAGAAGCCAAAGACGACCTGCTCTATGGCAGCCAAATCTGGCATGATGAACCTTGAGTCCCACCTAAACCAGGACAGAGCCACTACCAGTGACCCTGCTGTGCCATCAGGACAATGATTTCTAATTCCTTCTTTTGCTGAGGGAATAAGAGGGCTCTTACCCTCCCTTTTCATGGCATTTCCACAGCAGCTTCAATACAAAGTTGGAGCATGTTCTCACTTGCTTTCAAGCTTTGCACGGAGCTTGACAACTAGGGCATCTTCCACGAGTATGATTGTAGGGCTGGAGCACCTCTCCTATGAGGACAGACTGAGAGAGTTGGGGCTGTTCAGTCTGGAGAGGAAAAGGCTCCCAGGAGATCTTACTGGGGCCTTCCAGTATCTTAAGGGGGCCTATGAGAAAGCTGGTGAGGGACTTTTTAGGGTGCCAGGTAGTGGTAGGACTAGGGGGAATGGAACAAAAGTAGAAATGGGTAGATTCTGATTGGATGTTAGGAAGAAGTTCTTCACCATGAGGGTGGTGAGACACTGGCACAGGTTGCCCAGGGAGGTGGCAGAAGCCTCATCCCTGAGGTTTTGAAAGCCAGGCTGGATGGGGCTGTGAGCACCTGATCTAGTGTGAGGTATCCCTCACCATGGCAGGGGGATTGGAACTGGACGGTCCTTGAGGTCACTTCCAACCCTAACAATTCTATCATTCTGTGACAGTGGGCTAATCCTACATGTTCCTAATGCAAGTTGAGCTGGACAGCCAGGTCAGAGCTTTGCAATTCATACCAGCACCAGGTACCTCTCTAGTGCCTGTGCAGCCCCACACTAAGCACACCTTAAACCTTCTGAACATGGACTTGTCACCTACATGCCCCAGAAGGTTTTGCCTCTAATGAAGAAAGACTCCATAAATACTCTGAGAGATCTGAACAACTTTTGGATGCTCTATAAAGTCAGGGTGGCAAATGGTGGTGTACCAATTAGCAAAATTGCTCCTTATAGCTCATTAGTAAACAATCAAACTGATGAACCACAACTTTGTTAAGTAAAAACAGTTGGTACAGACATGGTGAGACGTGACCTTAACAAAATAAACAGTACCTGTAATAGCTGACCAGCTATGACTGAACTGCTCCACAGTTCCTCAGACTCCTGTTGAGAGATAGCTGGACTCTTGTCAGCACAGGGCTGCAACTGCCCTGGAAACATTCACGGTCAGGTTGGATGATGCTTTGAGCAACTCAGTCTACTTAAGGATGTCCCTGCTCACTGCAGGGGGCTGGACTAGGTTCTTTCCAATCCATACCATTTTTGTAATCTCCCCAGGAGTAACCTGTACCTGTTATCTCTTGTGGTTTCCATGTGACTTACTGTAAAAAAGGAATCTCCGTCTCCTTTGTAGCTACTCTTTAAATACTGCATGATGGTGATAAGATCTCCCCTAAGACTTCTTTTCTCAAGGCTCAACAAATCAGTTTTCTCAGCATTTCCTCACATAGTAAGCTTTGCAGTCCTTTGTGCCCTTTTCCAGACCCTTTCCAGTCTGTCCACATCTCTTTTGTATAGCTGGCACCAAAATTGAACACAGTATTCCAGGTATGTCCTGAAAAGCATTGAGTGGGAAATGGGACATGAAAGGCAGAAGGCTGAAAGGTAATATCCCTAAAGAGATATTCCTCAGTCTTGTGATAAAGAGACTGTCAATGTTTTACAGAATCCACAGTGAATGCAAGTAATCACAATCTGCAAAGGAAACCAGTTTCCACCTCTAGTTCTCCACTAGCTTTGATGCAGCTAAAGCTCACTCCAAGTAGCACACACATAAATCCCCTCAGAGAAGACTCCATCCTTTTATACACCCCTCTCTCTCAATATATATATATATAAGGTGTGTGTGTGAGTCTTCCATGACATTCTATGCAAGGAGGAAAGTTTTTCCTTGCAAAACCTGGCAACCTGCAAATGACACAAATTCTTATCCCCAGCTATTGGCCAAGGCACTGAACACAAGAGAGCAGACCACTACGGAAAACCTCACCTATTCAAGAAATATATGCAAAGAAGAATGTAATTAAATTTCTAGAAGCCCAGATAGGGTCCTCTGAGGTAATGAAATCTCAAACCACATTACATATATGGACACAGTCTCAAACTGCACCAGGGGAAGTTTAGGCTGGAGGTAAGGAGAAAGTTCTTCACAGAGAGAGTTGTTAGCTGTTGGAATGGGCTGCCCAGGGAGGTGGTGGAGTCATTGTCCCTGGAGGTGTTCAAGAGGGGATTGGATGTGGCACTTGGTGCCATGGTTTAGTAGTCACGAGGCCTTGGGTGACAGATTGGACTTGACGACCCTTGAGGTCTTTTCCAACCTTATTGATCCTATGATCGTGGAAGTTTGTCAAACTTCTGGCCCTCCCTTCCTACAAGTGGATGTAAACAGTGAGATCTTACTCAAAGGAAAACATGGCATCGTGGGTGTCGACTGGACTCCTTCCAATTTGAAAGAGAGCTTACTTTATAAACACAGCATGAAGTGGGCCTGGCTTCTACTACATCCCACAAAAAACCCAAGCAACTATGAACAGCCTTTTCCCGTTCAAACTAAGGTAAGACCTGTTGTTCAAGGCAGCAGCCATCTTTGATAAGTTCATCTTCCTGTCTCCTAGCTCAGGAACATGGTAACAGCAGCAGGGAAGCACTTAGCTCTGTCTGAAGGCTGTGTTTGTATAAAGAAACTGCAAATCTTGGGAATTAGCACTACATTTTCACCTGGTGCATTTTTGTTTTATTATCTCTCACAAAATTTCATCAAGTTCTAATATTAAAGTAAAATTAAAGTATTATGTTCAAAAGCCATGTTTTTAGCACCTAGTAATATCAGTTAATGAAGCACAGTCATGCTCATTAACTGTTCCTTCTGAAATGGGAATTTTATCAGTGCTGCAAAAAAAACAAAGGCAAACAAAGCCCTGACATCTATAACACTGACAGTCACATTTGTTCCTTATACTTGCTAATCAGCAGTTAGTTTAACACCAGCAGAACTGGGATGGAATAAGGGCTCCAGATTCTACGACAAAGGAGGTTCTCATTCATCTTTAGGCGTAGCAGGAAGGTGTCTCAGAGAAAACAAGATTCTCTGCCAATACACAAACTGAAGAAATGATGCAAGAGTTCTTACGTGCATAACAGCTTGAGTTAAAAACTAAGCAGTACTTCAGGCACTCCTAACAGCTTCCCTGCCTATCAGTGGAGACAAACTGAAAAGATAGGCGTAAAGATTCTGTTACACTTTGTAAGCAAGATAAAAGCTGCTTCCAGCCTCAACAGACGAACAGCTATACTTTTCAATCATTGGCTTACAATGGCAAAGGACTGCTTTTCACCTTTGCTGGTGCTGAATGCTAAAATAAGCAAACTTTATCTCAAGACGGTTTTTGTGTTACTTTCCCTCCTGTCTGTGTGGAGGGAGACAGGCTTGTGAGAGTGGG
The DNA here is from genome assembly GCF_026170545.1 of Melanerpes formicivorus. Lineage (NCBI taxonomy): Eukaryota > Metazoa > Chordata > Aves > Piciformes > Picidae > Melanerpes > Melanerpes formicivorus. The sequence continues at coordinate 15,948 of NW_027145181.1, read as the reverse complement.
CTGTGTTAACCCAGGACACTAGCTATCTGTACTATGACATCACAAACAACTGACATATAATTGTAACAGAACCCCAAACGAACAGTGTAACTGATGGTGCTACTGTATCTTTGCAATGCCATTTTCCAAGTGTTTGAGGTTTGCTAGTTGATTTAACAACTTCAGAAGCACACAAATCTCAAATGCAAATCTAGATCCCAGGGGTTCTATCCCAGCACAAGAATACCCAGCACATAAAGCCACAAAGATAAATGAAATCCCTGGGCTTTTCTTCTTTAAGCTAATCAGATTGACTTTTATTTTTTTTCTCCTGTCACCAGTTGTTTATCTCAGGTTTGAGCTAATCATTCAGCCATTTCTAAAAGTATATAAAAAGAACAGCAACAGCCCAACAAGTACAAGTCACTCCATTTACTCACCAATCCATTTCCTTCCAACCTTTCCAGACTTCAAACAGAGGAAGCGTGCAAAACTCCTGGGTTAAGTGGCAGGATTTTGAACAATGAACTACTGAAAGAAATGCTGTCCACGTACATCACTTTCAAAGCATAATTAAAGGGAAATCATAAATGGAAAAAAAATAGCATTAGACAGGTCAGGCCACTGATGCCATAGAGCTGATGCCCAGAAAGAGTTTCCAGGTTACATTTAAATTAAGAAAACATTCATATACATGTCAATGTGAAACAAAACATTCCCAAATTTAGTAGCTTACACATTCCAAATCTACCTTGCTAATATGCAATAGCATTGTTATTATTATTTAGCCTACCCCTACTGCCTCACAAAGGCAAAACTGAGTTTGGAAGTGAAGAGCTTGCATGATACGCAGAACACATACCCTATACACTTCTCCCATTAATAAACCACACCATGAGGCTTTTCTATGCCACCAGTCAAATTTCCCAAACTTGGTGTCCCTACACACATTTGACTGCATAGATAGGACCCATTTTTCTCTTCTAGTCCTGGATTTGGCTCCTTCCTTTAAAAAAAAAAGAAAAGAAAGGAAGAGGGAAGGAAAGGAAGAGGGAAGGAAAGGAAGAGGGAAGGAAAGGAAGAGGGAAGGAAAGGAAGAGGGAAGGAAAGGAAGAGGGAAGGAAAGGAAGAGGGAAGGAAAGGAAGAGGGAAGGAAAGGAAGAGGGAAGGAAAGGAAGAGGGAAGGAAAGGAAGAGGGAAGGAAAGGAAGAGGGAAGGAAAGGAAGAGGGAAGGAAAGGAAGAGGGAAGGAAAGGAAGAGGGAAGGAAAGGAAGAGGGAAGGAAAGGAAGAGGGAAGGAAAGGAAGAGGGAAGGAAAGGAAGAGGGAAGGAAAGGAAGAGGGAAGGAAAGGAAGAGGGAAGGAAAGGAAGAGGGAAGGAAAGGAAGAGGGAAGGAAAGGAAGAGGGAAGGAAAGGAAGAGGGAAGGAAAGGAAGAGGGAAGGAAAGGAAGAGGGAAGGAAAGGAAGAGGGAAGGAAAGGAAGAGGGAAGGAAAGGAAGAGGGAAGGAAAGGAAGAGGGAAGGAAAGGAAGAGGGAAGGAAAGGAAGAGGGAAGGAAAGGAAGAGGGAAGGAAAGGAAGAGGGAAGGAAAGGAAGAGGGAAGGAAAGGAAGAGGGAAGGAAAGGAAGAGGGAAGGAAAGGAAGAGGGAAGGAAAGGAAGAGGGAAGGAAAGGAAGAGGGAAGGAAAGGAAGAGGGAAGGAAAGGAAGAGGGAAGGAAAGGAAGAGGGAAGGAAAGGAAGAGGGAAGGAAAGGAAGAGGGAAGGAAAGGAAGAGGGAAGGAAAGGAAGAGGGAAGGAAAGGAAGAGGGAAGGAAAGGAAGAGGGAAGGAAAGGAAGAGGGAAGGAAAGAAAGAGGGAAGGAAAGAAAGAGGGAAGGAAAGAAAGAGGGAAGGAAAGAAAGAGGGAAGGAAAGAAAGAGGGAAGGAAAGAAAGAGGGAAGGAAAGAAAGAGGGAAGGAAAGAAAGAGGGAAGGAAAGAAAGAGGGAAGGAAAGAAAGAGGGAAGGAAAGAAAGAGGGAAGGAAAGAAAGAGGGAAGGAAAGAAAGAGGGAAGGAAAGAAAGAGGGAAGGAAAGAAAGAGGGAAGGAAAGAAAGAGGGAAGGAAAGAAAGAGGGAAGGAAAGAAAGAGGGAAGGAAAGAAAGAGGGAAGGAAAGAAAGAGGGAAGGAAAGAAAGAGGGAAGGAAAGAAAGAGGGAAGGAAAGAAAGAGGGAAGGAAAGAAAGAGGGAAGGAAAGAAAGAGGGAAGGAAAGAAAGAGGGAAGGAAAGAAAGAGGGAAGGAAAGAAAGAGGGAAGGAAAGAAAGAGGGAAGGAAAGAAAGAGGGAAGGAAAGAAAGAGGGAAGGAAAGAAAGAGGGAAGGAAAGAAAGAGGGAAGGAAAGAAAGAGGGAAGGAAAGAAAGAGGGAAGGAAAGAAAGAGGGAAGGAAAGAAAGAGGGAAGGAAAGAAAGAGGGAAGGAAAGAAAGAGGGAAGGAAAGAAAGAGGGAAGGAAAGAGGGAAAGACAGGGAGTAAGTTTAACCAAGTGAAAAACATCCAGAGGCATCTCACATTGCTTTATTTAAAAAAGAAAAAAAGAGAAAAAAAAAGCCCCATTGAGACAGCTTCTTCTTCTGGAGAACAGATTTACATTCCTGAGAGTAAATAACTGTTGGGACAAGACTGCCTCTAAGTGTTCCAGGACTTGTCAGACATTGTAATCAGGGGACTTTCCTTGTGGTTGTCGCAGCCGGATTTGTAAGGTAGCAAATGCTCCCACAGTCACATGAAAGAAGAGCTGCCACAGGTTGCGCAGTTCATACAGGTACATGTTACACAGGCATATTAAGCCAAAGGTCAGGAAGGATTTGGCATTCCTCCAGCCCGTGTAGTACACAAACAGGTAACACTGTCAGGAAATAAAACAGAAAACAGATTGCTACCTGGAAAATAACATTCACTGAAGAAACATTACCTGGTCAAACTCACAAGTGAAAGTCTAAATCAAACACATGTTAAGAACATCATCAATTTAGCAGTCCTGGAAGGGTGAAAAGTGCATCAATACAAGGCTACACTTGGCTTCCATTAAACCCTCTTTGAGAACACATTATCTCATAATAATTGATTACAGTCTGCAATGATGAGTGGCCTAATACCAAGTGTTCTTGGTAATCTCTGGACAAAACACCCTCTGTTCCACTCAAGCAATGGAGAAGGAACAAGAGGCAATGCTAAGCCTCCTTCAGGCAAAGCAATGGGACAGACATGCAAGGTGGATCATCACATTTGTAGAGCTAATACACCACAATGCTGTAATGCTACTATTTGTTAAGGGTCGGCTTCTGCATGCTCTGGTGTTAAGCAGAAGGTCATGACTGCCCAGAGTTCCCTACGCTGCCTTCTTCCTACTGCAACTAGAACTCTGTTCAAGTCCCTCGCCTCCGTTTCCATCTCTGAAAGGACACAACTTTTATACAGATATCATTTTAACTCTTCCTTGATTTCTACCAAAAAGTTGTTTGCCCCTTTCTGGATCCTAATCATTTCTGTCTGCTGAAGAAAGTTTTTGTTGTGTTGTAAGCTAGATAACAGCATCACTTGGGCCTACTTTGTATTCCAAATCTGTTTCCAGTGGATATATAACCATGCTCACACAAATTCTTAACAGCATCCATCACTGGATTATCTAAGTGTCATTTCTGTTCTCCTTGGGCATTTGACACGTTTTATCAGTCAGAGAAACTCTACTTAAATTTCTTTTCATTTCTTCACATTCCTCAAAGAAGAGCCAAAGCATTGCACAATTGCAACTGAACAATGCAATTTATTGAGGTTACTTTATATTCTGTTTGAAATTCAACCTCTTTCCTATAAATCACGCAGTTCCACTCTGAGCGTGGCTGAGATTAACAGAACTACTTGGGATTTCTCGATATCTAAATATCTTCAAGAGATGTGAGTACTGACAGGATCAGTAAGATTCCTATGTCCTTCCTCCAAAGCAAAGTAAATCTAAAGATAAGTAATCTGTGTGTTTCAGAACTAGATGGAAGTCCTCTGAACCCACTTGGCCCTTTTGAGCAAAGCAAATGCAACCTACTTCTGCTGACAGTTTTATAAATCATATCTGAAAGAGCAATTAGTTGGTACTAGGATCTCAGCAATATAAATGCAGATCATTTCCCAGCACTGTCACCCTCACTGACAACACATGAATAACTGCATCCAAGATTAAAGGAAGAGTCAGGATATGCTTCATTGAAATGATTAATAAAGGGTTAAAAGCAAAACCAAAAATATTGTAAGTTTGAAAATGTCTCAATGCAACATGATGTTGAACAACCCAATTTTACCAAAAAACTGTTTGATCTTTTCAGCAGTCTAGGTTTGAGAATTTAGAGATTTGCCACTTACAGAACAGAGCTCCAGTCAAAAGGCCAAAACACTGCAGTTTTAACACCTTACTATAAGAAAATCCCTGAGGGCTTTTTTCCCTTCTGTTAAGGAAAAGTCTAAGGATGGCAATTACCAATGATGCTTTTCTGTAGAAGGCTCCTCTGTGCTACTTTTTTCAGTCAGCCTGTGCACCTAGGTTGCAAACATTTTCTTGGAAACTAGAAACACACTGCTAGGCTAGTAACTGCACAAGGCAATACAGCATTATGGACATCTTGTAGGTGAATTGACAGTGAAATGTGGTGTCATGCAACACATGGAATTAATCTCACAAACTCCTAAGTGTGACAAATGAACATCAGAATGTGACAGAGAACTGACAGCCTCCTTAGTTCTGAAAACTGACCAGTTACATATTGTAGGACTGACAGCAGAGGGTGTGAAACAAGAGTCTCATCAGATGTATTTTGAATATTAAGAAAAAGCCAACATTCCAAGCTGCATGGGTTCTTTCTTTAATGCAGCTCTATTCCAGTCAGACAGTGAGGGAAACATGTATGTCCTGACAGCTCAATGCACAGGCATGAACGAGAGGACACAGTCTCAAGCTGTGCCAGGGGAAATTTAGGCTCAAGGTGAGGAGAAAATTCTTGACTGAGAGAGTTGTTCACCATTGGAATGGGCAGCCCAGGGAGGTGGTGGAGTCACCATCCCTGGAGGTGTTCAAGAGGGGACTGGACGTGGCACTTGGTGCCATGGTTTAGTCATGAGGTCTGCGGTGACAGGTTGGACTTGATGATCTTTGAGGTCTCTTCCAATCTTGGTGATTCTGTGAACACTTCATAAAGAATAAGGCTTCTGACTTGGAAGAGGAGGGAAGAACATGCCTCTTTTTTTCTCTACACAAAAAGAAGAATGGAGGAGCTCTGCCTTATCTGATATGTCACAAATTGCTGGCATGGAGAATTAACACCGATCTGAAGAATTAAAGAGAGAAGCTGATGAAAAGTCAGCAAGTGGTGAAGAACAGAAGTTGTACTGTGACACTTTGCTGGATGTAAGTTACAGAGAATGGAGATTACAGGTAACCTGGACAAAAGGCTGACTGAGGAAAAGGCTGAAATAAAAGAAATATCCTGAGACATAATTTCTTTTTATGGTTTGACACAGTACTAAACATTATCAGAAAGAAACATGTGGAGTCTGCATGCTCCACAAGTGCAAGAGGTTAAAAGTCAGAAGAATTACAGTAACAGCAATTGAGCATGACAGTGATTACAGTCATAGCAACACTTAATAGTAGTGTCACTAAATGACAAATGCCAGTAGGCACCAAAATACCTTGCTACGAACTATATAGGAAAGTAAAATTCAGATGGGGAAATGGAAAACCTACAGACATGAAATGCAACATGAAACATCAGACAGCAAAAGGAAAACAGTGGAAAGTGGCTGAAAGCTTTGACAAGGGAGGAGAAGCACAATAATGTAGGAAGTGAGGAAAATTCTGGGGTGCAATGCCTAGGTATTCCTGCATTTGCTTCTAATCTTCACAAAGGAGGGAAACAGCAAGACATTTGTTCACATAGCTAAGCTTACTTCCAACTATGAATCTACTACTTTAAGGAAATTAAATAACCTCCACTGCTTGTGACTTTAGAGATAAATTGTAAGCTCCAGACAGAAAAGTACATCTAATCTCTTAATCAATTAACTGGGGAAAAATGCCAGCAAACAGAAGCCCTTTGTATCAATCTAGTGTATGATTATGATTAACTAAATAAAACAGAGAAGAAATTATTTTTTATAATTAACCTATTAAAGTGTCTGTGGCATTTAAGAAAACATGATGACATTTATACATGACTGGGTAACGTTTCTAAACTCTAGTGAATCGCGCAAGCAGAACACACCTGGTACAAACAGGCTGCTGTTCCAAGGAAAAACGCAATGACATAGCTGAAATCTTCACCTTCATTCTGTGAAAAGAAAACAAAAAAGCCCTGCTTTTCAATGCTGCAGCGAAGTACCAGATATTTCCAGCAGGAAAGCTGTTCATTATTGTATGCTTAAATAATCTCACACCACAATTTGTAGTAATCCCCATACTATGCTAAATCAAAAGAATTAGCACTAATCTTTGCTTACTTGTATGTCTGGAAAGAAACTGCCATGATCTAGAATATGACCCAAATGTTTATTCACAATGGACAACTCACGCAGAGACTTTCAAAAGCTTAAAGGTCTAACACTGGATGCTTACCTTCTCCAGACAGCTTTACAAATTCAAGTCTTAACACTGGTAACTACCTTCAGTATCAACTTTGTAGACACTTTGTGCCCTCCTCCAGGAAACAAGGTAGCAGGGAAAGACAGCAACTGGCCGCTAGGGTGCGGTAAAATTCCACAGACTGTAAAGCAGGCAACTGCTTTCACAGCCGTGAGAGCAAACGGAAGCACATCCATTTGTCAAAGAGAGGTTATTGGAAAAATAAGTTTTCTTGATGGAAGAGATAGAAAAAAATGATTTTAAGTGATAGATCTTTCTAGTAAGTGTTTAAAAACAAAATAAACCAAAACTTCTTCCAAGTTATTCAAATGGGTTTCTATAGAGTGGAGCAGAATAAATTTACATGCTCAATGATTATTCTAACTGCAATTCAAACAAACATCTGCAACAATCAAAAACTTTCCCAGGAAAACACTGGGTACTCATGCAAATTGTCTTCCTTGATAATGAATATAATTTTGAAAAGGTGGCCCATTTGGAACTATTATTTGTTTCTCCTCAGAGTATGCTCAGTGTGCATTATTTCCATCTACAGTGCTGACGTGGAAAAAGTTTCTATGTCTGCATATAAAGCTTACCTACACAATGCAGTACCCTCCTCCACCAAAACTTTTGCCTCAGCACACTGCAGTTTGATTTTGTTCTGAGTGCTTTCACAAAACTAGCTGACTCTAACTGCCCATCTCCTGGAGTATAGTTACAGACTGTAGCAGAATTTTGCTAATACCTAAATAAAAACACTGATTATAAAAGGTAACACTAACTCAGAGAGAAGCTTTTGAATGATGTCTCAGGAGAAGCTCAGTTAATTGTGTTTTGGATTACCTCTCCCTACATATTGTGTGGTTTTCCATAATAAAGTAAACTAAGAGAAATGTTAATGGATTTGAATGCACCTCATTTGCCAGAAATGAAAAAGCATCTTCCATCCATACTGCCATCTATTACCTCCAGATGCAGTAACATCCAGAATGAAATTAACTGGCTGCCCTATCATCACTTCAATAGGTTAAGCTAACTTTGGCATTCCTTTTTTAAAATTTCAGCTACAGAAAAGTTCTAGAAACTGTGTGGTACAAATCTGTTCAGTTCTATTTGTACTCCAGTGTATTTAAATTCATTCCTATTTATAAACAGAGAGAATTGTGCTTAACAGAAAAATCTGATTAGGGATGAAATAGATGCATGTTCATTATTTCACTCTAATTTTTGTTCTTGAAAAGAACAAAGTGTTCCACGCAAGGTCCTCCTTTTGAATTGTTTTTGGTTTGATCAACCCTGTTCATCTATTCATTAGTCTTCAGGAAATTATGACACCTCACACACTACTGTGTTATTAAAGCTTTACATATGTAAGACAACTGGAGTACAGGTCATCTGCTTTACCTTACTTCCCAGGTATCAAAAGCATTGCAGTGATGAAGTCCAGAGGTATGTTTGAGTAAAAAGATTATCTCACTAGCCAAGAAGGAGGATTGTCACTTTCTTTCAGAAAACTTCAATAATGTTTTAGTTTCTACCTCCATCACCACAACAGTAGAGCCTTTAATGCTAATTTCACTTTTTTTCCCCCTTTGGTAACTAACAAACATGAACTGTCTGTGCATACTTTCAAGTGCTATTAGCACGCTCACCTGAACGGCTTAAAATCATTAAGCGTTCCTGTTTTCATTGTAGCACAAGAAATAGAACAAGAAGAAAGGGTACAGGAAGGGTCAGAGCAGACAGTTCACATAAACAAATGTTTGTTGGGAGGTTGTTTAGTGAAGGGCGTGGTGTTGCTTTGGGGGAGGGGGTGTAGAAGAAATCACTTGACAGTTTCTCTTACATTGATCATTTCAGCACACAAAGAGAAGTAAGCATCCTACCAAAGAAGGTTTATTAAAAAACAATCAAAAGGTTTAAAAAAATGTAAAAAACAGTTTTAAAAAACCTGTTTCATGATCCCTGCTCTGTGGACCTTTCAAGTAAAAGGAAAGACCAGATTTTCAAAGCTGTCCATTGTCTCTCTCAAATGTTTTTAAATAACATCTATTAAAATTAAACACCCCATGTCCTGGCATAGATTTAGAAAACAGAACATTATGTTCACATACTCACTGCTACCAAGCTACCTAGGGAAGGAATCAGCCACCCACCTTCTACTGCAATTGAAACTCACAGCTTCAATGAGTGATGCATCGCACTCAAGAGGGATGCACAGATCACCAGCAATATAGGTTTCATAAACAGAAGTCTGACCTCACAAATAGTATTTCTGAAAATAAAACTATTAAGACTTAACTCATATACCCATCTTCCAGGGTGACATTATGTTGCTATGCTGCATAACTTGTGAACATGTACAATACCTGCAGAAGACTTTCTATGGCATGAAAGCCACGAATCAAATTCAAAGCCCCACATAGCAGACTAAGCACAAATGAGACAATCCCTGTCAGAGTCACAGGTTCCAGACGCTGATGAGGAGCTGCAAAGTAGATAAAAAAAAGTATCAAAGGTCAAAGCAATGTCCTTAGAAATTTAATAAAATAGCAAACTCATTTTTCAGTGGCATACAGTGCAAGAAGAGATCACCGAAACAAACTGCAAAATGTCAATCATATTTTCTAAGAAGAAGAGATATCTCAAATATTTCAACATAACATTTAAGTATTCTCTCCTTCAATTCACATATGTAACTGTCTTTTATATTTAGTCTTTAACTCAATACATTCAGTTTATTCAGTATGGTACTGAAGGCTCCTAAAACTTGCCAAGAAATCAGTGGCAAAGAATGCACCTGCTAGTGAAATTTGTCCACAATTAGTAGTCAGCTAATAAGCCACATACTTAAAGCTCCTCTCACAACCTCCACTTTTATTTAACACTAATGCATTAGCAGAGCTATTGAGACTGATTTAGCTTGTTTACTTAACAGAACACTGTGAGGCAAAGCTATTGCAGTCCCCTACCTTAAAAAACACAGCCCATGAGTGCTACCAAAGACACAAATAAGAAGACAGTTCTGAAACCACGCTAGTATCTTTATCACAACCTTATGCAGACCTTCCAGATAGTGCACAGAAGTCTCTTACAAAACACATGAAAAATAAAACACACTTTTCTTTCCACGCACACCAACTCTTTTGGGCTTATCTAAGGTCACAAGTACACAGCAGTTGTGTATGTTCCTCATTACTGTCCCTTTCCATAATTAATAACAGAAAGCAAATATGAAAAAAACAATGCAAAACTCTTGACAGTCTAGGCAAGGCTGAGAAAACAATGGGACTGCTGAGCCATACTTAAATCATTCTGTTCAAACCAACGAAGTGTAAAGATGTGAATAATGAGGTTAATGAACTGTAACATTAATAGAGAGAAGGGTGTCAATCCCAGTTGTTTGCATTGCACAAATCCAGGAAAAAAGCTTTCCAAACAGTTTATGAAGTTACAGAACCTAAAGAAATAATGACAAAAGCTATTTCACACTGATAAGGAGACAGGGCTGTCTAATTATGAGTGTGGGGTAACTTAAAAATAAACCACAAAATTAGTTAACTCATTTGTTCTAAATTTAATAGTGCAATTAGTTGCATTTTCTAAACAAAACCATAACCCATTTCTAACTTTCAGAGCTTCTCTAACTGTAGTACGTGTTAGAGGAATACTAGCAGCAACCACTCAGTTAAGGTTACATATACTATTTGCATACCATACCATACTTTTTCAGTGACTGGGTGGTTTGGGTTTTTTACAGCATTTTATCTACAGAGTGGCAAAAAGCTGCAGGTGTGTGTGACTGGTTTTAGCCAAAAGTAATTGTATTTCATTAACTGGTGGATACCATTTGTTCACTGCTCTCCACGCACAGTGCTCTACACAATCCCATCCTCCAAATTTATTGGGGTAACTTTAAAGCATCAGGTGGTAAAATGGTATTTAAAACACTTCTTTGAGAACCACAGAGAGAAAAGTAAAGAGCTTTGTCAGCTAAATCAAGACAGTGTAAGAAAGATCCTAAAATACTAACTTTTCTTTCTTATTAAAATACAAAAACAAATCCAAAAACTTCAAAGGACATTTCAAACGACAACTGATGTCAATTAAGCTCTCCAGGGCTTGATACATTATAGCTTTACAATCAAAGCAACAAGACTCATTTAAATAAAGAAAAAATATATATAAATAAGGCAAAACCAGAAGAATGAAAGAGGAGCATCAGAGAAGGCAGGGTAAAGGACAGCTGACCTTGAGTCAGCACATCTGTAAATCTGAAGAGATATGGTAACTGCCATATCAAAAAGTCTCTAAAGCAAACAAAGGATCAAATAATGCACAAATTCTTAATTAAAATGCTAACATTTCAATTAAAATCTAGGAAATTTACCCAATGTGAGAAACTGTACTACTTGGAAGGACGTTCATTTAAAGATAAAATGTATGAAAACAAAACAAACCATTGAGTACACCATTGGGCAAAAGTAACTCTGATTTGACAACTGCTCCTTCATTGGGAAAATTCTCAGAAAACAGCAGATTTATCCTAACCCAAACCATCATAGATCAGCATTCTGTCACCATAGTTCTAATGCCTGCCAAACACAGACGTTCACCTCTGAAGCAAAATTCTATCCATAGTCTGTACTTTATGCATCACACACAGTAATTACTCCTACTCCTCACTACAAAATCACAACTGTCACTAATGGAAAATGGCTGCTATGTTCAGTTACTTGAACAGCATAGGAGGCCTGAACACTAGACCTTGGGTATTTACCCAGTTACAAGTATATGCAAGCAACGCACAATGTTTCATCAGCACAGCCAAAACTAAGACATCAAATTCTGTTACTGTTTAACCAAACAAGATTTGCATCTATCTAACTTCCTCCCTCTGCATGCCATCCAACTTGATTTAACACACTTTATTCTCTTAGAGCAAGTCACATTTTTTAACAGGACAACCTATTCAAGAAAGTACACCAGGCAAATTATCTCTCCTTGTGAAGATTTATACTTGGAGCAAAGGAGAAACTTTGAAGTCCAGCCAACTGAGTGGGTAGCAAATATCCAGAGAAAGTTCTTTTTAAAGATGGAGAGAAGCGATGAATGCAAAGAATTACAAAGCTATTATCAGACTTGCTAAAAAAGACACGTATTCAATAGCATCTAAAACTTGAGCTGAAGAAGGAGCAAAGTGCAAACCTCTCATAATGTACAGCCATTTGCTTGGTGAGATTCTACAGCAATTCAAGGAAGGAAGTGGATAACTGAACAGAGAGATCTACGGAATTCAGAGGAAGAAGAAACTTAAAAGTAATTGAAAGGGGAAACAGAAGAAAGTAGACGTTGAAAGAGGACAACAGAACTGCTTCTGTAAGACAACTTGTGGAAAGGTAGGTGAAATATACTGGAAGATCATCTGCCAATTATTGTTTAATTTTCATTTCAGTAAAAAGGGAAATGCTCCTTATGCATTTTAGTTTAGGCCCATATGATCTCCCAACACTTTTTATTCAGAGAAGTGATAAAAACCTCATCTCTTACTACATGGACAACTTTGAAAATACAGCCAGTTTAGACATGGGCCAAATTCTCTTGTGCTTATTGATTCTGTTTTTTTTTTCCAGCTGCAGGAAGTTTGAATCTAGAGAATTTTCAGAGTTAACCAATTGCCACTTTGCCACCGTAACCTTTCCACAAGCCAGGAGTACACTAGAACTTAAAAAGCAACAATGTAAGCATCAAAAGTAGCAAAGGAATGGTATCCCAGCACTACATACCTTTACTCATCTACTGTGTATATGTGGGGGTTGTTTGTAAAGGGATGTATAGAAGATTCCACTCTTCTAAACAATTAAAATATCTTCACACTTTTTATTTATTAATTTTCCAGAATCAATCTCTAACACTGTTAAAATGATTAGGTGGTGTTGGACGATAGGTTGGACGCAATGATCTTGAAGGTGTCTTCCAACCTGGTTTATTCTATTCTATTCTAAATTGCAAGTACAGAGATTGTGAGCTATTTCTACACTGCCTCATAATACCCAGAATTCTCAGGATCAGGGCCCCACCAGTACAAATCAGACATCTTTAGCAGAAAGTAGTTTTCAACCTTCTAGAGGAATCCTTAAGAGCAAGTAAAGCAATTAAGATAAAAATGGCAAAGAGATTCTATTGAGAGACAGGAAAATACATATAAACTGCACAAAATTAAGCTGATCTCTTATATTAGATACCTAAAGGAAGAGCTGTTAAAATTCATGATTGAATTTTCACCCTGACACTGTAAGATGAGCAGTACTGATGTATGTCTACCCAGGATAACTAGCTTTATAGACAGAGGTACTTCTGTGAAAAAGGGGGAAGATTTTAACAACTTAAAAGCAACACTTTCTTTTATTCTAGTTATGATTTTGCTTCACTAAACTTGCAATACTGGAATCAGATGATGTTAGTTTTACATGTGAAATCCATGTCTTAGTGCAAGGACTTGGAGAGTTTTAAGTTTTCTGTCCTGCTGGAAAATATCTAAAGATGCACTTCAAACTGACCTGGAATTTTCACTCAAAAACACAAATCTTTAATCCAGTTCAACCACACAATTCCATATTTACCTCCTACCTGGAATAGATGAAGTTTTGAAAAATTAATGACTACTTACATGAATGTGGCAAGTATTGCTATTATTAACATCATACAAGAGGCACTTATTTTAGAACATCTTTTAGTCAGCACAGCTCTTTGGATTTTCACTGTCACAGATGCTTCTCCCTCCAAGCTGCTCTAACTCCCGAGACTATGTTCTTAGCTTGTGTCATCACTAGGTATTACTTGACAGAGGTAATACAAAACTTCATAAATCTTGAAAGGTCAGAAAAAGAAAGATCATCTTGGTAAGAATTCTCTTGTTCAATAATCATCTTAATTTGCTTATTTTCATGCAGACTTACTCTACTGAATAGACCCACTTCTCCCTCAAGACTACTTTGGGAGGACAGCCACTTTGAGTAGAGGAAAAAAGAGACATCTAAGCTCAAATACATGGAAGATAATGGCAGATTTATGCTGTAAGAACATCATAGTGAAAAAGCTTTTCTAAAGAAATAGTAACAAAGATTAGTTCTACTACCTGCATATTTAAGTATATGAAACCAAAACCCTGAAACTTACCTGCAGATATCTTACCAGTACCCCTGTATTCTGGCACAGGTAAACCTGTGAAGCCATTAGCTGAACCAAGTTCTGACACTGAAACTTGATAAGGTGGTCTCAGCTTGATTTCTGTCTGCATGTCAACAAGATTCATCTTTGTTGACAAAGAACGTGTGTTGTTGTATCTCTGCTTGGTCCTCTGAATGAAATTATCTGTGTAAAATTTAAAATACAAAGGTATAACCTCATGGACTTTTATTAAATGATCCAAGATGCAGCAGCTTTACATACTACATAATTCATAAACTGAAATATATACTTTGAAAAGATTGCATTTTTCTTGGACTTTTTTCATGCTATTTCTGTTTTGTGACTAACATATCATGAGCTACTTAATTCTGAAGAAAAATTAAGCTCTAGAAATCTAATTACTTAATAACTGTGAATAAACTAATGATTCTTCCCTGCACGAGCCTGAATGTGTTACTAACAGAATGGATTTACCACACTCATTCTAGCTTTTACATTAATTTGGTAAAACATCCTTATGAAAAATTAACTCCTTGTGACAGTTTTAGGCTGTGCCTTTAAGAAAGGGACAATTACTGGAACACTCTTGGCTGAATGTTTTGGTGTGAAAAGGAAAACAAAGATATTCTAAATGAATTTCATTGGTAGAATGCAACTTTAAATTTCAGTTCAGTTTGAACCTCAGTCAGTTCTCTCTGTTCCAGTCTGCCTGAGTAGATGCTGTCTTTCCTCTGTGTTGGATGGAGTTGACCTGGATGGAGTTTTTGTTCGCCATTGGAATGGGCTGCCCAGGGAGGTGATGGAGTCACCATCCTTGGAGGGGTTCAAGAGGGGACTGGACGTGGCACTTGGTGTCACAGTCTAGTCATGAGGTCTGTAGTGACAGGTTGGACTTGATGATCTTTGAGGTCTCTTCCAACCTTGGTGATACTGTGATACTGTGACCTTGAGCTAACTGAGCTAACGAGCTAAGAAACTAATTCTTTGCTTAGCATACACTTTTAACTAACAGAATTTCCTCCTTAATAATTACTGCTCTCTCTCTAACCCTTTTTGGGAAAAAAAGGGAGGAAGGGGGAGAAGGGGGCTTTTGGGGGGACCCTCCTTGCTGGAGGAGGGAAGGTTTTCTGTGTTATGTTCTTTGCTGTACATTTCTGTATATATTGTAAATATTGTATATTGTGCATACACTCATCTGCCTTTCATCCTGCTTGTAAAATACAGCTCTTAACCATTTTGTTTCTCTGACTGACTTAGCTGTGGTTTGGGGGTGGGGGGGAGGGGCAGAACTGAACCTTCTCTCACCATCACACTCCTGCACTCAAATATAAACTTACCTGAGTATGAAAAGCTTTTGCAAAATATTCAGGCAGAGAAAATGAATATCCTATTACACAAAGACTGCAACAGAGCTATGTTCTAAATTAACAACGAGTAGAACAAAGGCGGCGTGGGGACGAAAAAATGAATAAAAAGAGAAAAGAGTTTTCACAGAAACCTTTGTAAGGAAGACAGTATTATAAAGAATGCTTTTAAAATTGTCTGACTGAATTATAGGCAGGAATTAACCAAGTGGAATATCTTCCCCCCTATTTCTAAACCTGCAGCTCGCTCTGCTCTAATGCACTTTATAAAAATATTTGAAGTAACTGCCTAACATATAGTATTAAATCGACAGACCTTAATGGAATCTCTAACAGCTGTTATCTGCTGTGTATGAGATTAGTTGTATTTGGAGCTTGCATGACAGAAGATTAAATGCTTCGCTGTATCATAAGACAAATAAAAATCTCTCCCTTTCACGTAGCGAAAAAGAGCCCAGCACAGCTAAGGGCAAACACCAAACCGCGGTCCTTTACTTGGGAAATTTATAGAGCTCAGTGTGCTTACAGGTTAAGTATTTCAACAGGCATGAAGTCAAACAACTCGCAGTATTACTAAGTAGGAGAGGACGAGCTCCAGACTTGGTCACACAGAGCTTAAACCAAAAGCAGCTGGAATGCACAGAGAGATTATAAACAAGTTTGGATAAAACTCAAGCAGCCTAATTTAATGCCCACAGAAACAATCCTTCATTGACGCTAACAGGAGTCACATTAGATTCTAAATCCACCTGAAATACAGCTATAAACTGCCTT
>NW_027145180.1:0-26760 GCF_026170545.1 Melanerpes formicivorus | reverse complement strand
CTGCTATCTGGCACCAAATATATGGTGAATTATGACAAAACAGAGGGGTTATATTAAATTATGTGAATGACTAATGCCATAAGTGTAACTCCCCAAAGAGTGTTGCTGCTGTCTGAAAACAGGATGCTTTACAACTTTCTAGCTTTCCAACATGTTCATTGGTATGAAGAAGGAAAAAAAAATAAAAATATTGATTTGATATGTTTTAATCTTGGCATGAAAGCAGCCTCAGGACAAAGTTTTTCACTCGGAAAAAAACCAACATAAGACCTTGTAATATTTGTTATCTTGTCTGCTTACCACCCTCTCCCTTTTATATGTGCGATCTATCATCTGTAATCCTATTGCAGTGTCTAGGAAATCAAACAGATTTTGAATGACTGGAGTTAACAGACAAATGGTAAAATATCAACCTCATTCTTGGTGACATATGCAATTCAGATCCAGTATCATACATGCAATTGAAATTTTTTCAAACACCAAAAATTCTTTTCTTCACACGATTACCCTTAAATCAGTGGGGAATTTCCCTAAGAGTTGGAATTTAAAATGATAATACAGTGAGTTGAGCTTTAATCAGCAGTGTTGAGAACAGCAGAAAGTGGATTACTATAGACAAAGCAAAAAAATGGAGGAAGTTTTATTTCTAACAGTCCTCCAAATTGAAACCAAAATACACAGAGTCATCTATGAGATAAATTAAATGCAATATTGTCACAGAAATCTGTTTGGAAACATGAGGAGAAATCCACACAAATATCACTTTTCTAATCATGCAAAATTGCCAGGTTGATTTAAGTCATTATCCCTGTAATCAGATAACAAGTTTTCAAATCCAAATTATTCCCATTTGTGATCTCTTTATCATAGTCTGTCTAGACTATTCAAAAAATATATTCTGTTTAGATTAAATGTTTGCACCATCTGCACTGTAAATGAAGGGGAAAAATGTTTTTGAACACCCTCCCTTCACAAAGCTTGACTGAATGACAGTATTTCTCCAAGAACTCAAATTCACTAGAAGCACAGGAAAGCTTTCTTCAGAAGTCAGTTTACTTATTTGTATCTGAGGCAGACTTTCCTCAGCATTAATATAAGCAATTTCTGCTTTTATACAGGGAGTGCTGCTCTCCATCATAAAATGATTCAAAGTGCATAATGAGTATTGTCACACACATTCTGATCCTATTTTGGGTGAACTGAAGAATATTTCTTCAGTGGCCTGCGTAAATTCATTTGGTGTATGAGGAAAATTATAAAAGAAGCAGTAAGAATAATTATTTGAAAGATCAAGCTTGTTTGTAAATCATAGTTGAAATTATTAGTGAATGAAACCAAACAAACTAAACAACAACCCCTAATCCCTATTTTACAACTGTCTCAGAAGCAGGAAGTGTTTAGCAAACATGATTTTGAAAAGGTAAGTGTAGGCCAGCTTGGGGATGTGTGGCTTGGAAGCTGCCTGGTGGAAAAGAATCTGGACATACTGGTTGATAGTTGGCTGAATGTGAGCCAGCAGTATGCCCAGGTGTCTAAGAAGGCCAAGAGCATCCTGGTCAGTATTAGAAGTTGTGTGTCCAGCAGGACTGGGGAAGTGATCATCCCCCTGTATTCAGCACTGGCAAGGCTGCAATTCAAATAATGTGTTTAGATTGAAGTTGCTCACTACAAGAAGGATATTGAGATGTGGGAGCCCATTCAGAGAAGGGTAACAAAGCTGCTGAAGGGTGTAGAGCACAAGTCTTATGAGGAATGGCTGAAGGAACTGGGATTGTTTACTATGGAGAAAAGAAGGCTGAAGGGAAGTTATCACCGTAACTCTACAACTACCTGAAAGGAGATTGTGACTACAAAGTGACAGAGAAAACAGCCTCAAATTTCACTATGAGACATTTAGAGTGGATATTAGGAAAAATTTCTTCACTGAAAGAGTTTTAGGCACTGGAACAGGCTTCCCCGGGGAATGATGGAGTCACTGTCCCTAGAGGTATTTAAAAGACACGTAGGTGCTGACAGACATGGTTTCATTGTGACTCAGTAGTTCTCGATTAAAAGTTGGACTTGATGAACTTAGAGGTCTCTACCAACAAAAACAGTTCCATGATTCCATGAAATTTAAGCCTTACAAAAGCACAAACTTTACCATCCATAGATAATTTTATTCTAATAATTCCTCTAAGTGACAAAAGGGATCACTGAGTACATTAATATCTCTTAGACCTAAATATATATAATAGTATATAGTATTTGTAAATACATGTTTAAATATATTTGACTGCTTAAAACTACTTTTATATACTTATGCTATCAATTACCTCACTAGTTTAAAAAACAAACTAGAGGCAGTAGTGGCAGTGGTAATTTGCCATCAAGAAAAATGAGGAACAGTTTAAAAAACATTTCCAAATCTTTCTTTCTACCTTTGGGTAGCCAGAAAGAGACAGGTTTCAGCTAATGAATTTGTTTAATCTTTTAGAGAAATAATAGTTGGGTACTCTCATTCCTTATTTTCACTTTTAAAAATTATTCCTTGATTTTTGCTGAAACTATCTGCACTACAGAAGTTACTGCATATCAAGACTGTAGATTTCATCAGTATGAGAGTCTGAATGGTTCTTCCTCACCCAGATCTGTTGCTGAAGACAGGAAAACAACTGTATGACTAAAACCATTTGTCAAAATGGCCAGGCATTGTCAGTTTACTAAAGTAATTTTTTTCATGTAACCTGAGTGCATCTATAGAAGGCTACAAGAAAATCTGAAGCCAGTCACAAATGTAAAACAGTCGCCATCTATTTCAGTTTTTCTCTCCTGTAAAATATTTTCACTAAAAAAAGTTAAATAAAAATGTACTGCAACCATGACTATTCACTGCAACAACTATTTGAAGTTCTTTTCTATTTATATGCAAGCGAAACCATTCCTTTAACTACTGTACTCTCTAGAGCATGACTCTGCAGACCCTAACTGCAAAAATATCCAATCCTCCTTTCAAGAGTGTTGGTAGATGTCATTTCCAATAGAATAGAACAGAACTAGAACAGAACAGAATGTTGGTTAGATAATTCCTCATTCCTAAATAGATTATGCTTTCCCAAATGGTCTGAAACAAGTTTTAGAACCTCCAGTAATGAAACGTTCATTTATCAGTCTCCATAGAGAAGCAAAAATGTCACTAAGTTAAAGGAGTAAAACTTCTTTTAGATTAGTGCTTATATAGGTTGCAGCCAGAAAATCAGCCAACCTATTCTAGATCATAAAGATTCTCCCAAATAATCTTAAATCTGTTTTTCAAATTAAACTTTATGCATAAACTAATGTAGTTGTCAGTTCAGACTGCTATGACATGACTCCTTATCAAATTTTCAGTAAAAAATCATTAGTTTACCAATGATTCATTTTTCTCCCTTTCAACTACAGGAAGAATTGTTTAAAACCATTGTGTTAAAAAAATTACATAAAAAATAGAATACATTACTTTGTACTTACTTTACTTCTACACCAGTAACAGCTACTTAAATGTTACTCACTGCTAATAAACTTTAGAGGTAACAGAAGTTCCACTGGTCATGGGTGTTGCTGATTCTACTGCTAGGGGAGGAACTGCTGGCCTATCCTGAAAGCAAATACCATGTCTTCTAATTTAGGGAAAGTGCAGCAGCCAATATATGGCAATTGTGAAGACAGCAAGAGGAGTTTTCCATTATAAACTATTTCTTTCTCACAGTTGATCAGCATCAGGAAAGAGGTAAATATATATAAGCATGAAGTCTGGCCCTTCTTTAAAGCAGTGGAAAAGCACAAACGGAATTAATTTAATTTTACATTTCATGGAGAACATAATTACACACTGATGACCAAGAAAGTGAAGTAGTATTAAGTTATGCCAGATAAATGTACATTGTCCTTTAAATGACACTCAGGGCCCAGATTTTAGCCTACCTCATCATTTCAGCTATGCAGAATGGAATTATCACCAAAACCTGTAGGACCAAAAGCACAGACGATTACTTCTACCTTTCTTCCACCATCAGGTTCACAGCATGCTAACTTGCCAGCTTTTTATTTTATTTCCTCACCCCTATTAATTTTCCAACTTTATTTCTCTGCTCCTTATTATACTTCACAGCTTTCAGACTGAGGTTTGCAAAGTGTTAGCTATTTCTACAGAACAGCATGTGTAAGTACACACAAGTATCAAACCCCCACTATGTTCCACAATTCTGGATTGCAAAAACTGCCTTATTCCCCACATGCGAGATCTTGACACATAAAAGACTCATCAAAACTGACTCACCTCAGCTGTGCTTATACAATCAACTCTAGAAGACCAAGCAAAGCAGGAATTATAAACCCAAAGATTAACAGAAGAGAAACCACTGTTCCTAGAGCAAAAGGAAAGTAATTTGGGTGAAGGATGAAGAAATAATTTCCTAGCAAAGTCACGTTATTTTTAATTTTTTTAAAATTTTAAAAGCATCTTTACATAAATTTTGAAAGAGTAGATGAGTTTCTTCATAAAGAAGTCAGAAACAAATGGGGCAATGTATTTCAAGTTAAAAAAAAATAATAATTCTGTAAACATTGAATTATAAACCAATCCAAAATAATCTCTAAAAACTTACATCATTGTGTGGCATCATATGCAGTTTCTTTTGTCATTTTTGGGTGCAAATGGCAATCCACATATCTTCTGGTAATTATATGCCACCTAAATATTTCATGCCACAATCATTATACAATTCCTGTTGGTCTCAGAGTGACTGCTATGTATATAACTATAATTTTCCTGCACTCTGTAGGCTAATTCGAACAACCCAGCATGCCTTGAGCAGCATAGAAAATACATGTGGTTTGTATAGATGCATGATATATATATTTCCTCTTAAAATAGACAAGCTTAAATTATCACATCTATTACTAGCTAGGTTTCTGAACAATGCAGAAATCCATGCTATTATTTCATAAAAACACACACTCTGTTTTTGTCAAACACTGCTCTTGTAAAATATGTATTTGAATATTACAGAAGTTTTGCAGTCAGTACATCACACATGGAGTAGATGAATTCCCATAGAAAGACTTCATTATTTTCTTAATTTCTACCGGGAGTCACAGAGGTGCCCTTTTCTTTGTCTTTCACAAACAATTAACCTTTTGCCATGTATGCAATTGGCTGAGAGCAATCCTAAGTGGCTCAGAAAATAATTTACAGCAGAAACTGTACAAAGTTAATTAGTATTAGTCTAAGAAGGTTATTCGTATATTATCAAATAGAGAAAAGTGGTCAGCATGACCCTCGTGGAACTTCAAGGTCCAGCTGAGTTTTGTTGTCACCAGCTGCAGAGTATGAATGCTAATCAGGCTCAACTACAGATTCAGATCTTGTAGTCATGGTAATTTTAAGTCTGAATGTTACAACTTCTGAAAATACAGGCAAGTGCAATCCTGCAAGGAAATAAATCTATGTTACTACTCATTTTCTGTAGTGTAAAAATGAAACCATCAAAAAAGCCCCAGCAACAAACAACCAAACAAAAAACACACAAACACACACCCCCCCAACCAAAACCCAAGGAATCCCACAAACAAACAAAAACACTAAATCAATCAATCAAATTAAAAACACCAAACCAAGAAATACTGTTCTTTAACTGAGAACTTTGACTCTGTTTTTTGTTTGTTTGGACATTACATTTTTAGAGGTCTTTTTTTTCTGCCTAAAAATAAATACCCTGTAGAATTAGTTAAGAGTGTGTATACTTCCAAAGGCAGAATCAAGGCATGGAGAACATAGGTTAAGTTTTAAGTTTGACAAGCTAGAATGAGAGTTCCCAGTGTGCTTATTATGCTACCTGAAGTTCACACCATTCGATTTCCAAGTATCTGCATTGGTTGCCATTGAAAGCTAGCCCTTTATTAACAGTTATTTGATATTTTCTTTTAGCTCCAATGACAAGTGTGACTATTGAAGTCAGTCTGTCATACGGAGTCCCTTTGTACCCCTGCATGCCTACTGCATTTAAATGGCAATCTCACTTATAAACATATTTTCCATGTGAGAATATATCTTTATTAAGTTGTTGACTGATTAAACACAATTCATAAGTCAGAAAATTGAGCTCAAATGACCTACCATCTTCCTGGGCTCCATCAAGTCCACAAAATATTGCCCATTGGGGCATCCTATTTAAGGAGAGACCTGTTGTGGTGTCATGTGGAGCCAGTTGGCTTGACACATGGACACAGTTTACTTGGAAAGACTGAGACAGCTGGTCCTGACAAGAATTCAGTCAGAGCCATGACACCTCCACCCACAGAGCCACGCTGCTAAATGTTGTAAAGGTGCCAGCCATGCACTGCAGGGCTGGAATGCCAATACCAAAATCCTTGTTTCTGAGGGTGGGGAAATACAAAAGAAGAAAAGTACCTTCTGCATAGCCTCATCCCATCCCAGTACCTTGGTGAGGCTGCAGACTGTAAGGCAGCCACCAGAGCACTGAGAATCTGTAGGAAACACAGAAAGGCTGAGCAACCCTTACCCCACCCATGACCTCAGAGCCCACCAGCTGGGCTGAGAAACAGCCCACAGCCAACCAAGCCTTGCCACCAGCCTTGTAAGTGGGAGAACGTCCCATGGACAGGTGGTGGCAGAACAAGTGTCGAGGCTGATTTTAGCTGGTAAGAAGCTTCAAGTAAGGAAGATACTTGAAGAGTAGTTAGGAAACACTGGGTCAATGGTACCAATTGTTACAACTCATCACCACAATTTTTAAAACAAAAGTGGGTAACTTCCTGGAAAGGCTTTTTGTTGTTGAAATGGGGATTTATTCAGCAAAGGTCTTAAGTCTGTGCTGCAACGGAGGCCAGCACGGATGATCCCAATGGCCTCTTTGACTTTACAATCCATCAGTTTATGAAGTCTAATTAAACTTAAGCATGTGATGAAGTGAATTTGGGCACCTGGCCAAACCATCTCTATTCTGCAGATTGCCATGTGAATTAGAGTTACCTAGCGAACAATTTCTTA
Source organism: Melanerpes formicivorus (assembly GCF_026170545.1). Lineage (NCBI taxonomy): Eukaryota > Metazoa > Chordata > Aves > Piciformes > Picidae > Melanerpes > Melanerpes formicivorus. The sequence goes on along the minus strand of NW_027145180.1, from coordinate 19,730 downwards.
TCACTGATCAAAGTGCCTCTTACACTCTTTCTGCAACTGACTTCATATGTCAAATTGCTTATATTACAGTTTAAATAATGTCTACTGCAAACATTGTCAAGCTGAGTCGGTATCTCTGTGGTTGTTCATTACTGGAAAGTAAAATAAAAAAAAAGGCTGATCCCTGGTTACAGAAAAACCTCAAAAGATCTGCCATATTAAATCATTGCTTTAGAGAAAGAATTAATCTCTTTTTAAAATACAGAACTCTCGGAGATTTCTGACATTCCTGAGGTTTTAAAAGACTGAGTATAATAAGGATTTTTTTTTCTTCTTCCCAGTTTCAAACTTAAGAGGACAATCTAGTTTGAAAGTTAAACTCTGATTTTAGTGTAAGAATTCCTTTGCACTAAAATGTAAAAACCAAATTAAGAGGAAGACAATATAAAGGAAGAAATATTCAATATAAAAGATATCTTTTTAAAAATTGAGTGAACAATGGTAGATCAGCAGAATACAGAACAGCAGAATACAGATGTGAGAGAATGATGGTTTGAAAAGTAGGAGAAGACAAAATTAGATCTTGTATATACAGCTGTAGATTGGAGGTATTTGCATCTGTCTTTTCTTTTTTCTTTATTTTTTCCTATGAGACTGCTTATTTTCTGCTGACTTCTAGAAGAATATGAACATTTTAGCAACAACTGTTTCATCGGTTTGAGGTACTTTAATGAAGCCACAAAATAGCAACCTGCTCTGAACTCAGTATAATTAGGTGTTTTCATGGTTTCAGATAGCAGATTCTTTTCTGAAGCCAGTATACCAATGGCAGAAGACTGGCTAGTTGCAAAAATTATATTTATGAGCAACAGGTTAGAAGAATTAAGGGATATCTGTTTAGGTATCAGTATAAATAATTCATGGGCAAATTAATTGTGCTGTATGTCAGGATAAAAAGCGTCACTCATTCGAACGGCTTCAACAGCAGTCCTAAAAATCTAATCCTGCCATTTACAAACTGTTTTTACTTCCTGTCTTCTTGCAGGTGCCCTGGCTCAGACCTGTGACCCAGGTTTTATTGATTTATATAGATGCCTGCTTTGACACCCGTGTGTTTTTGCTGTTCTTCTGAGCAATACATCATTGCAGATTACAGCTAAGTGTGTTATGTGCTGATCTTGGGATTTAGCAAGGGTTTAAAGCTTCCCTAACATTTCACGCTTGCTTTTTAACACACCATCATACATTTATGTCATCCCCAAGCAAACACATATTAGATATCAATTTCTTTTTTCCCTTTTTTTCTATGCACTAGCAGAAAAGCAAAGAATTATTTATTTAAATATTAGAAAATCTCTTAAGGAAATAACCATCTGTTATTTCCTGTCCAAATCACAGTAGTGCTCTGGACTGCACTGCTAATACTAGAGAATTTTTTTGTGAAGTCAACACAGATATTTTAAAATATTTATTAAAATACCCAAGCATGCTACAGATTGTTTTGTTCCACTACATTCCATCTTTCAATTCATTCACATCCAATGGAATTAGACACAAGGAAGATGTGTGGCAGGCTTTCTAAATTACCTGTCAGAATGAGGGAAGGAGACGCTGGCGAAAGAGCAAAAGACATGACAGGACATGACTAGGGTGTGTGCTATAGTCCTTGGAAGAAGATTGAGGCCAAACTACCAACATACTGTTCTGGATTAAATATACATTAATGTCACAAAGAACTCTCTGCTTATCTGATTAAATCAGAACACAAATGTAGCAATAGAGAAGAGCTGTTTAGGAGGAGGTCAGCTAAAATCCATTTTGGGAATCTCAGAATCCATTGCATAGATGCATAGAAAGCTAAAAATTGAAGAACTTTTTTTTTTCTTCATAATTTTCAGCATCTTTCAGAACAGATTTCATAATGAGTATTCTCTTTGATCCATTGCAACAAACGCAATGTTTTTCATGTACATACTTAGGATATTTTACCCTCAGCACATTATTGTAGAAAAGTTACTGCAGAAACACTGAAAATTAAATGGAAGAACAATTAATACTAAGTGCATCTTCAATCAGATGCATGTGAAGAGAATCTACAATTTTAGTAGAGCTTTGTAGAAGGCACTTCAAATTTCTACTTCATCTTCCCTAAGCATGCTCTCATCAAAACAGACCTTTAGCTGAGGTCAGCTCCCAACCGGAGTTTTTTGTGGATTTACTAAAATCTCTTTGTTTTAAAGAAATTAGGTATTGTAAAGGCTACACTATTATTCAGGTTTTACTACCATTTAAAATCTGTGACTTGGTTAATTTCTTATTTGTGGTAACAAATTATAAGTACTTGTTCTTTCCACTTATTGTGACTCTTCCTTTTTCCCTAGCTGGTTTAACACAGACTTTTTATTGCTCCCTAACACCCTAGACAAGCTGAACTTAATCTTAAAATGCCATCAAAATGGAATCACTTTAAAGTAGTATAAACACCTGGATGACTTAGCAAAACAAACCTCCAAGATTGATAACAACACAGAGATATGGGAATGTCATCCAAAGGGTTATGTGCAGAATGTCAGATATCATTTAAACAAGCAATTTGTTCCTTGTTCTTTATTTAACATAAGGCAGTTGCCAAGAAGGCACTCATATTCTGAAGTACTGCAAGAGGGCAAGTTTGTCCATCTTTTTCAAAGAATTGGAGCATGCATACTTGATGCTTGACAGTATTTGTACCTCTCTGGTATTCTCTTTCCATCCATTACTATCATCAGTTCATTGCTTCCCTTCAAATATGAGTGAATACATCTCTTGTCTGTTAGCCAAGAAAAAGTCACTGTACACTGTATTCAGAGTGATTTATGAGCTAAAAAGCAAAACAGAGGCACTGAATAACCAAACACATGTACATGCAGCAATATCATTTAATCAATTACATTATCCACTTTTATGATACACTTGTGAATTATGTTCTTTTTGCATGTAGAATTAGAAGGTGGAAGAGATGGTAAAAGCTTAAAGAGCCTTAGATGAAGTTTTAAAACAACCATTGCTATCAAGTGATCATTCACTGTTACAGGATATATTTTTGATTAAGATATGGTTTTGCCATGGTCGAATACACTAGATAGTAATGAGACTATAAAAACATTACTCTCCAGGGTCTTACTCTACCAAAGTTCATTGTAATGGAATGTGAACGTATAGTGGAAGATGGGAGGTGCCTCTAAGGTACATTGTCATCTCTCATTTAAATGTGCTCTGTGGAATCATCACACTAAATAATCAAGAGGACCGCTTTGGATAAGCCAGCAATGCTTTCAGAGAAAGGAAATGTTATCCTAGGTAATGTTATATTAACATGTGAGTATTCATGGTTTATGCGTGTTCCATGCTCACATATGGACATTTATCAAAATGGAGCAAAAGGAAAATACTAAAAAAAGGAGAAATATGCCCAGATCATTAGAGACTAGAATGACGAATGGCAGAACATAGTGCCAGCCCATTTCACCATAACTCTGTTCATATTTACTTCTCCCATTACAGTACAGCACATCCTACATCTAAAGTAAAGCAAACTCCAAGGTATAAAATACATTATTAAAGCAAAACAACATTCTGGCATTTGTAATGTTGACCTTCCCCACCCCCACCCCCAACCCCCTGCTTTTTACAATTTTGGTAAAAGGGAAACATCAAATTGAATCATTTAGTTTGTTTCAACTGTCTTTCATTGGTTTAGAGTGCATTGATGCTCCCTGAAAGCTTTAGTTGTACTACTTGTTTATATTAGAAAGCATTTGTAACTGGCGATAAAAGTGTAACAGCTCTTTCTCACTGGCTGCATTTGAAAGCAAACCTGTGCTTCTGTGTATTTGTCTTTTTGCTTTTGAGTGCAATCGACTGCCAAAGCAGGCTAAAGAAAGATACATTATTTATAGGGAATACGTGGGTCCAATGACAAACCCATGTATAGTAGCTGTATGGGGTGTTTCTAAGACAACTCCTGAGTGCTTGGCACAGTCTAGTGGCATGACAGAGGAGGCACTGTTTCTGCCTACAAGAAAGATGGGGAGGGACTTTTTAGGGTGTCAGGTAATAATAGTACTAGGAGGAATGGGGGAAAAAAAAATAAAAATAAATGGGTAGTCTCAGATTGGATGTTAGGAAGAAGGTCTTCACCATGTGGGTGGTGAGACACTGGAACAGTTTGCCCAGGGAGGTGGTAGAAGCCCTGTCCCTGAGGGCTTTTAAGGCCAGGCTGGATGTGGCTCTGAGCAACCTTACCCAGTGTGAGGTGTCCCTGCCCATGGCACAGGAGTTGAAACTAGATGATCTTTGAGGTTCCTTCCAACCCTTACAATTCTATGATTCTATGATTTTAACCACAATCTCATATTTAAAATTGAGAGTTCTTATGAGCTTATGTTGACTTTGTGATGTGATATTTTTGTGTTAAAAGAGGTTATGAGGATTTTTGTGAGTACATTGGAGATGTGGCAATACCTAAATCATGCACCTAAATGTCACCCCATGCTGGAAGAGAACTCCCCCACTGTGCTACCTGTTGCAGCTCTGCAAAGAAGACAGCCTGACTCCTTGGTCAAATGAGATCTGGAAAAACATAGCCATTGCTTTAATTCCATATAGGCCATTAATTTATTTCAGATTTTTATGCATATTTAGATTTATAGCAACTTGATCTCTTCAAGCCTGATTTACTAAAGCGATATTTTAAAAGAATTTATCCCTCCAGCTCTTCTATGTCCATTTTCCACTGTTGTCAGAGACATAAGACAGCCCTTCATCTTGGCCTGTCAACCGGCAGCACCTCTGCTCTCCCCAAGGAGAGAGCATCTTTGTGTGAATTCTATTACTGCCTCACTCCCCCCATTCCCTTTGCTTCTTGGACTTCGCTCCCTTGTCTGTTTCATCAGACTTTTCTCTTTCATTTTAAAGACTGTCAAACAAGTTTTCTGACATATTCTACAGATTCACAATTATTGAGTTGTATTTTGTTTCTCCACAGCAGTCACCGACACCTACTGTTCAACACTCTCTCCTTTGTTTCCTGTCAAGTGTAAATACCTGTTTAAGAAAGTGTGTGTTACCTCCCCCCCCTCCCCCCCAATTCACAGAATGCAAATTATGGTAAGTAGTATAAAAAAAAAAAACAGTGATCATATGGCTACATGTTTTTTTTCCCCTCAAGCTGAAAAACTGCAGTAGTAATTTATAAATGTATTGCTGATAAACTTTTTTATATTTTATACATTTCTGTCAAATGCCACTTGGCTTTGCTGTTAAAGCAATCACTCCACTAAGAAATCTCTTTAACTCTATAAGCTTTTCATTAGTTGTGTTGTATTCCAAGGCCATATATCCTTTAAATCTGCTATGAATTATTTCAGAATTGTCTGTCTGAGCAAATACAGAAATTTAAAAACACTTCCAATTCTTTATCCACTTCTTTGTGCTCTTTCAGTCATCACTGCACCACAGGACTCTAATGAGGAGATTTCACATTTTTCCCATTCACTGCCTCTATTAGTCTGGACTAGTTGTCATTTGTAGACCAGCGGTCAGTCTCTGACCTTGGGCCGTTGTGGGATTTTTAATTTCCTGCAGAATATAAACTCAGTTCCTCAGAGCATTCTATTCTTTGGCCAGCACTGTTCTTAATCTATATGCTGACACTTAGAGGCTAGATTATTTGGCAGTGTTAGAACATCCCTGCTTGGATATTGATACTCAACTGTATCTTTCTTCCACACCTTCTCTCCCTCAGGCATTTTTACTGTTTTTACATCATTTGTCTGATCTCCACTACTGAATATGTTATGACATTTACCAACCAAATTCAATAACAACAAAAAAGCAAGACATTCTTATTGGCAAGGTTGTTTAGATGCTACTTTTCTCTTTATTATATAACCATCTCTCTATCTAACATTCAGTCCAATATAAAAAAGGAGTGGTGAATGATACTTAAGGCTTATGTCCAGTCCAGTAACCTATTTTTATTTCAACTAAGACAGACCACTCTTATTATCTGGATATCAACATCTTGAGCAATGCTTTTGTTTTTTACAGCAAGATAAGTGTGAACCTGTCCATATCTCCAAATCTATGTTTTGGCAGACTGGAACCTACAAAAAAATACTCCTGCCTGCTCCTTCTTGGTAATTTTCTAAACCATTTGTATTCAACAGTAGAGTTTATCTCTGTACAGAAAAGACCTGGAAAATGTACCTGCATGCCAATTTTTAAGAATAGAGTACAGAATAAACCACAAGTCCCAGGAAAGACTGACAGAAGCAAATAAGGGGTTGAAAGAAGATATTCCCTTCAGAGCACTGTTAATACAGCTGGAGAAACCATGTAGAGTGAAGAGCTGTAACGTAGCAATGTTTGGAAACAATTTAACACACCGTTTTTAAGAAGGGCTTCATCTATTCATTTTCAGTGTTCATCTTTGCATAGATTTTTCATCATGTGTTCAGTCAGTCACTTCTCTTGCAGGTGACTAAATGTGTTAATTAACACATACAAAGACTTGTGAGGCTTTGGTTGACCTCTGTAAGGATAAAAAGCTCTCTCGGATGACTGATTCATGGACTGAAGAGTACACTGGTATTAGCAGCATCACATGGAACAGTGTAAGTTTGATAAGTTTGACAGAAACAGTGATAAGTTTGTCACAACATAATTTAAAAATATTTTGTCTACAGCATTATTCCATTACAATCTTTGGCCTGGAATTAAATTTGAACATGCTGGAAGACTGAGAAAACAGTGAAATGAAAGAACGATACTGAAATAAAAAGCTTAAGAGTTATTCAAAAGTAATATGGGAACTGATTATGAAGGCATCATAAGGATTCTTGCACAGAAGAATTACAGAAGCTGAAATCTCCTTCATGAGAATGGCTTCCCAATCTTTTGGATTACTCCACAACAGAGTAACACTAGTATTGTGCATACCACAAAACAGTGTTTGTTCTTTGGCAAATAAACGTTAGCAGTTTAAGTCACTTAAAACAAGCAGAACCTATCACTGACACAAACATTAGTCTGACTTGTTTAGCAGTAGATGGTCATAAATTCCTTCTCAAAATGTGAAGGAAAAAAAAATACTAAACTGAAACAACCCCCCACCCTGACATTTCTGTAAGTTTCTTACCTTTTTAGGTATCTGTTCAAGTACATATTTCTTCATACTTAACAGTTGATTAAATATGTTTTAAAACCTTTGTGCTTTCCCTGAACTGACAAGGAATGGATGGAGAGTTGTCAAGAAAATAGCTAAAGTATGGTTGGTGCTTCCCTTTCCTATGAGAGCAAATGGATGCAGAGCAGTGCTGTTTTGAGACTTTTACCACTCCCTCCATTGTTCCACTTAGTTGTGGGGAAAAGAAACCAACTGAACAATTTTTTTTTTTTTTGTCTAAGCTCTTGAAATCAATTGAACAAATGAATCTGACAATAGGATACTCTAAATCTCGAATGAAAAAACAAAACAAAACACAAAACAACCAAACACAAAACAACAACAACAAAATACATCCAAGCTTTAGATTTTACAAGGGATAGATTTTAGATTTTATAGGATTGGATTAGATTAGATAATATAGATATTATAAGGGATTAGAATTATAAACCTACTGCCCATTTTCCAATTTTTCATTACTGCAGCACTTTGAAAATATATACTCTTCTGTTGCTGCTACAGTCTCTTTTATCATTCATACATGTGACTATGAAAGTTCCCTGAGTATGATTTTCATCCTAGAAAGTCAGAAAATACAGCCAATTCCAGCAATATCAAAAATCGTGGTGTCATCACCACCACGAAAGTTCTACCGTAGAGGAGCACATTTATTTATGTTCATGCTATGTTAAAGCATCTCAGAACTAAAGATAATGATTGCAGCAGCCTGTCAGTGACTGGCTTTAGCAAAAGCCATCTGGATGGGACATGGCACAATAATTTCCTGTGCCACCTCAAAAAAGAGTTGCAGCTGAGCTCTTTTCAGTATAAGTAGTTGAATGCTTGTAACACAATAGATTGTCAACATCCAACTTATTTATTCCATACAGTATCTGAACATATTGCATACCACATAAGATCCACAGTTTACATTTACCAACAGATGTTTTTCTTTCTGGAGCAGATGGTATATTGAGTGCACCATGACATAATTCACATTTGCATTATCAGTCATGAATGTTAATGCATTCTATAAACTGAGTTTTTTGTTTTCATAAGATCATTTTAATAGCCATAGCATCTTGGAAAAAAGATCAGTTAGATAACACAGTCAGGGAACCAGGCAGGGAGAAAGCAGAACAGGAGAGACAGGACTTTGTTATTACCTTTGTTTGATCAGTGCATACTTAGCCTGTTTGCAGTTGTTAAATATTCAAGTTCAAAATGGAATTACTTTTGTAAGAACGGTTAATTTTCTAATCTATAACTCTGAGTAATATATTATCAGAAACAAAATTCACCTTAATTCATGAAGTCCTCAAAGGCATAAATAAATCACAGAATCACAGGGTCTGGAAGGGACCTAGGAAGGTCATCCAGTCCAACACCCTTGCCAAAGCAGGATCCCCTACACCAGGTCACACAAGAACTCATCCAGGTGGGTCTTGAATATCTCCAGAAAGGGAGACTCCACAAAACCCCTGGGCATCTTGTTCCAGTGTTCTATCACCCTCACAGTAAAATTATTCTTCCTCCTGTTTCCATGGAACTTCCTATGCCTCAGCTTCCACCAATCACCCCTTGTCCTGTCCCTGGGCATTGCTGAGAAGAGCCTGGCTCCATCCTCTTGGTGCTCACCCTTTATGTATTCATTATGTATTTTGGGCTTAAACTTCTATTCCTTTAGAAGTTATTATCAGCATAATAATTTGAGACAATGTTGTCTTCATCTTCTTTTAGATACAGTATTTGCAGTGAAATTCAACTTTTACTCAATATTATATAGCTGTTTGTGTGATTGTTTTGAAGAGATAAAAAGGCAAAATTGTTTTACCCATCAACACAAGCAAAAAGTTTGGTGAAAAAAAAAAAAAAAGGAAAATGCAGGAAAATACAGAAAGACAGAAAGATGGAAAGAAAGACAGAAAGAAAGAGAGAAGGAAAGGAAGAGAGAAAGGAAGAGAGAAAGGAAGAGAGAAAGGAAGAGAGAAAGGAAGAGAGAAAGGAAGAGAGAAAGGAAGAGAGAAAGGAAGAGAGAAAGGAAGAGAGAAAGGAAGAGAGAAAGGAAGAGAGAAAGGAAGAGAGAAAGGAAGAGAGAAAGGAAGAGAGAAAGGAAGAGAGAAAGGAAGAGAGAAAGGAAGAGAGAAAGGAAGAGAGAAAGGAAGAGAGAAAGGAAGGGAGAAAGGAAGGGAGAAAGGGAGAAAGGGAGAAAGAGAGAAAGAGAGAAAGAGAGAAAGAGAGAAAGAAAGAGAGAGAAAGAAAGAAAGAAAGAGAAAGAAAAAGAAAGAAAGAAAGAAAGAAAGAAAGAAAGAAAGAAAGAAAGAAAGAAAGAAAGAAAGAAAGAAAGAAAGAAAGAAAGAAAGAAAGAAAGAAAGAAAGAAAGAAAGAAAGAAAGAAAGAAAGAAAGAAAGAAAGAAAGAAAGAAAGAAAGAAAGAAAGAAAGAAAGAAAGAAAGAAAGAAAGAAAGAAAGAAAGAAAGAAAGAAAGAAAGAAAGAAAGAGAAAGAAAGAAAGAAAGAAGAGAAAAAGAGAAAGGAAGAGAGAAAGGGAGGCAGGGAGAAGAGAAAGAAAGAGAGAGAGAGAAAGAGAGGGGGAAGGGGTGAAGGGAGAAATGGAGGAAGGGAGGAAGACATTACAAGCAAGTAACATAAAACGGTGATGTAATTTTATTCTTTATCCTATCTGAATCACATTTAGCAGGACCTTGCATGCAAACTATTGAATACATTTATCTATTGATACAGATCTAGTATCTTCTAAAGTAAATTTACACTTTTCTTTCTCTGCTGTTTCAATCAATATCTCCCTATACCTAATATTTTCAACAACTTCTAGTGCTTGCTAACAGTGCAATTTGGATTTTGGTATCAATCCACCTGAGGGCTTTCTGGTGAAGAATAGGTATTTTTTTCAAGAGTTACCCATAACAGTATTCCTTTTTTATTTAAAAAAAAACCACCAAACCTCTGCCTATAGAAAAATATTTTCTCTGCTCTTTTCTTACAAGGTCATGTGTCTGTTTAACATGATTTGCTTCTTAAAATAAACACTATACAGTTAAGTTCTGTTGCTGCAATAACTGTCAATGCCACTTGTGTTTTTGTTTTGGTTTGTTTTGTAAGGAGTTGCTGAGATTACAGAATCTGTAAAATGGATGTTTTTGAACATACCATTCCCCTTTCCCACCAGCACAAAATAATTACCTGTAATAGTGGTTTGTCAGAACTAGCCTATTGAGAAAGGTGTATGTCACACTATGAGGTTTTGTGTCATTTGCTTTTCTTGAACTCTGTTAATTTAATGTAATTTACTTCAGCTCTCAGAAGGGCCTTCATTACTGTTTTACAAATATTACAACCTTATCTTAAAATCTGTAACTCGTAATAGTTCATCATTACTTGTTTTCATTTTTTCTTGCCCATTTGTCCTACCTTAAACATCTAAGCTATGTTTTGCAGGATTTAGCCTATACCTATGAGAAGTACTTTCTTCTTGTAGGATTTGCCACACCTCATTTCAGCTCTTTTGATTTCTCAGGGATTAGAGTAAGTGTAATATTAAAGCTCACCACTGACAGCTATGATTAGTCTTCATACCTGTCCCTTAGAAAAATGTTTATTCTTTGTTCAGCCTTTCTTCTTTTTAATAGCTTGTAATTCTTCATTTGCTACTTATTTTGTACAGTCATGAATCTTCAGTTCAAATGTTTCTTAGACGTATTTTCTGAGTTTGTTTGGGGCTTCTAAGTTTTATATATAGTCATTTATCATTCAGTGCAGCTTGTCTAATCAGCCGTCTGTCACTCAAACTGATAGTGGACTGGCCCACTCATATATGCTTTATTTCTCACTTGGGTGTCTTTGAAAATCTTCTTCCCTTCCTCTGATAATGTGCAGAGGTCTACTCTTTTTACAAATGCTCACCCTTTTCCAGGCCCCCAGTCCTCACCCGTCCTTCATGAGTTCAGAAACATCATTACTATTGAAGCATCATTACTATTGGTTCCAACTGTTCTACCACAATGTATGGAGTTGGCAGTGTGCTCATGGTTCCAGATATGCCTAGTTGCTAAATGTATTTTTCAGACTGAGCTCAAATATTTGGTATTATTCATGTATTTTCATAGCTGACAGTATTTTAACAAGCAAGTAGTGGTCACAGGAATATTAAACTCCTATCACAAGCAACAATCTCACCAGCTTCAATTTTTCCCCAAAAATCAATCTCTATCTTGTCATTCCTATGTAGAAACTTCAAAACCTAAACCAGAAAACATTGGAAAGGATCCTGAAGAACTCAAGCTCTTCTAAGAACATGGGTATATATACTGCTTCTAACTAATATATTTTAAATGTTTTAGTTGTCATAGAAATGTATGTTATATATCTAAATCAAACTCTAAGGCAGGCAGAAAGACCACTGCTGTCAACTGGTAAATGTATACTGGCAAATCAGTTCAAGCATTCCTTTCCCATGGTTCAACATAATCCAAGCCAAGATGTGCGAAGATTTCTTCTTCACTTCCAGCTTTGAGAAAGATCTTCTGTGGAAAAAAAATTAATACAGAAGTCAATAAGGGTGTTAGAAAGAATCTTCAATAGATGGTTTTTCTGTTTAAAGGGAGCTGAATTTTGACAGTTCTACCCACTGTGTTGGATCCTCTGTAGAACACGCTTTCATCTGTGCTGACCTTGAAATGTGAAAGCAAATTAAAAAGTAATTCCAATACTGCATGATGCTTTCAGTTCTAATCACTAGTTTACAATTCTGTTTTTATTTACTTTTTCAAGAGTAGTCCTGTATTAGGACTAGAACTCAAAATCTACATTTCCCTTCTGTAAGGGTCCATAGGTTGACTTTCTTAATAAAATAATTGTTTTTTAAACTAATGTAATGAAGCTCTCTATAAATGTATTCAAGCTGAGTCAATGGTTGCACTAATTCTATATAGCCAATTCTTAAAAGCATCAAAGCTTTCCAAGCTTGTAATTGTTTCAGAAGGCTCATCTGAAAACGCATAATATTCCATCTGGAAAAGTAAGCTGAAACTTAGAGATCAACAATTGCAATATTTTTTCTTCACCCACCCTACTCTCCACCCCCACTTCTGACAAATGTTTTACAGTAAAAAAACCAGAAGTTTTGATCTGCACTCCTGCTAATATAGGACAGTATTCTCACACAGGAACCACCCACAAGCCTAACTCCCCCAACATGATTGATATAGTACACAGCCTAATACATTTCTTTAATCACTGAATTACAACATTAATTTAAAAAGCTGTTATGGTAGATGAATATTAAAGCAGTGAAACTTCACCATTTACAGGAGTTTGGAAGCAAGTTGATATATATATATATATCTATATATCTATCTATCTATATATATATATATCTATATATATATCTCAACTCATTTCTATTGAAAAACAATACTTAGTGTTTCAGAAATTCCTGAATCATTTCAAGTTAAGTCTCAATCAAGTGTTCAGGTCTGACCAATCTCAAATTAGTGTCATTAAAACTTCAGGGCTAAAGTTTCATAATAATCTAGATTTACCATCTACTGTGAAAGACAAGGCACTGACAAATCCAGTAAGTCAGTAAAAACTCAAACTCATGAAATTTAGGAACATTGGTGACAGCACACCTTTTCTCTCAGCTGCCAAGTGGTGCCTCCAATGTGCCTGACCCATGGAAAAGGGTCAGGAAAGAGAATCCATAACTAGATCAAAGCAGGCCTGTGGTATGGTGAAACAATTTATATCATCAGAAGTTCCCAACTTTTTTTTTCACTTCCCCCCCTACTTCCCCTTTGTGTTCCCTGATTCTTGCCTTCCTTCTCTTCCTGGTCCGGATCTTGTTTCCCTGTCTGTTTCTTCCATTGAGATCACATAACTCAAGAGACTCAGAAAGTAGGAGGTAGGTAGATTACTAGAACAGGTAGATCCTCATTCGGGTTACTGACAGTTTACTCTTCCTTCAACTCTATTATTACTTATCAATGAGCAGAGAAGATGATCAACACTCATAGAAAAGTCCTGGAGACGAAGCTTGGCCAAGCAGTATGGCACCAGAGCAAGCGAAAGCTACACAATGCTGTCTAAGCTGGTGTGTCAGTGTAAGGAAAGCAAAAAGAAGAAGCAAAACCACTACACTTACTACTACTACACTGCTATACCTGCACCCGGTATATGCTTGTGCATCATAAATAAAATTCACCTCATCAATTGGTACCCACTGGCTTATTGTTATCCTCCATCAGCGTCATTCTTTCCAGTGCCCACCCATATCCCAATCCTGACAGGAGCCACAGTTTTGCCAAGACATAATGAAGAACTAAACTTGGAAAGTGAAATGTAGCATTAATTATCAGCCAGACTCCAAGATTCAGCTGAATTAGAAACTCATTTCCATTTCATTGTATGGCTGTTTGAAACTTGAACATATGAGTCCAGCTCCACAGGAAAGGTCTGTCTCTCATTCACACTGTTCAGGTCTAACAGCTAAAGTAGTCAAGATGGCAGGTTTCCTAACAGCAATTTTTCAAGTCTACAAAGTAGAATGAGAGACAGTTTGACCAGCTAGAAAGGTTACGAAGACTAAATTGGATGGTAGAGATTAGATGCTCCTGAGTGAATAGAGACAGATGCCATGAGTGCTCCTTTGAGCTTGGGAGGACAATACAAGGTTATGACTGCACTCTTTTAGAGTCTCAACCAGCAGAGTAGGTACTTGAAAGTAGTTCTGGATGATATCCTCATAGACATTGCTAAGTCATTTATTTTCTTAGCAAATTTTTGCCATAAAATGAAGTAATACAGAGCATCTTCATTATTTTATCTGGAGACATTTCATTTTTAATTAGACAAATCCAATATTAATAGGCAAAAAATTAGTCAGTGGTCATTATGGCAACACGAAATAATTTGTCCAGTGTTGTTTAATTATTGCAAATAATACATTTAAAAGTTGTGTCTATTTCAGCAATGTCCCATACCAATATGTACAGCACCTCATCATGCTCAGAAGCTGCTTGATTGTTGTATTAACTCTTTGGTATTTGTATTCCTCAGATGTGTATTTGCAGAACTGTTATGTATCAATTGCACTTTACCCAACCCAAAGCAACTGAAATAAAGTCATTCACACTGAGGTCAGTAGACACTGTAGTAAGCTCTACTATGAAGGCACTGATTTCAGGCAGTGCTACATTCCATAGAGACCAGAGATTTGTTACTAGAGTGCACAGTAAAAGGTGTATGAAGTTATTTTCAGATTGCTATTGTTAGTATTAATTTATTATATAATTTAGGGGATAGGTTATAGAAACAGAAACATAAGGAAGGAAAAATGTTTTATCCATTTTACCAATACATCCTGAAAATCCATTCAGATGGATTTTTTTACTCTCTATTGCATGAACATTTCTTTCAGAAAAACAAAATAAAAATCTACACTTCTCATTCTATCCAATATGAATGATGTAGCCTTAATTACATATATTTCAGTCAGCTAAAAAGACCATCTACTTATTCTGTGCTGAGCATATTTGAGATCTTAAAAGCATTATGACACTGCATTTCGAGGTCTAGACTAATGCAAAAAGAGCTAACGGCAAACAGATAGGTAGCTAGAAAACAATTACATTGTGTGTATAATTCTACTTATATAAGATAATATTCATATTAAAAACATACCATACCAGAAATGAGAGGGAATAATTTGGCCCATTGCTTCAGGGACTTAAAAAACAAACACACACACACACACACAGAGAGGACAAATATAGTAAGACATCTGCAGTGTAAAAGCAGTCTCTAGTTTTCTAGGATATTTCATCCTCCACCATGAAGTTCTCAGTATATGAATATTTAGACCCTGGGATGGTGTCCCAAACAACTACAGAGAATTGCTGGAGTGTGAAAAGCTGAAAACAATCACATATCCGTAATGAACTGACTGTTCAAAGTTGTGGCTGCAATAGGAAAAGATTTATCCTAGGAAGTTCAAATTCTGGCTTTAAAGGAACCTACCAAAAACCTCACTGATCAAGGGAAAACCAATCCCTTTTCACATAGGAGAAAAAAATTGTAGAAAAGAAGATATTGAATATAATAAAAGGAAAGTTGACACTAGTGACTGCCCATTGGGTAATGATGATGAGGAAGTTTTATCCCTACAGTATTTCCTGGGAGGACAGGATATCAGGGACTTGGGCAGGAGAGGAACGGGTTTGGTTGGTTGGGGTGTTTTGCTTGTTTGGGTTTTTGGTTGGTTAGGTTTGGGCTTATTTTACTTTTACTAAGACCAAGAGAGGGTAATCCATACACACACATTACTGCAAAGCAGAAAAGCAAGAAAAAAGATGTTACATGGCAGACAGATATTCTAGGTATTCTTTAATAGAAGCTCTTCATATCTCTAGGACCCCGAACTGCATCACATCTCTTGTTCTGTCAGACTTTTTTTCTGCAAGCAAAACTCATTTTATTTGCTTGACAGGGAAAATTTCTAATACAAAGTATCTGTTGCTGAAGAGTATTCTCAGTAGCTACAAGCCTTCTAAATGAATCTCTGGCTGATATCTGCCAACTGCTTCAGCAATGTGGTTGTTATTAATGGGATGTATGATTTTCCCTCTTTGTCAATCTATGCAGAGCTTGTACAGTGATGCAAATTTCATTGTTGCCTTCATTATTGTTCTTTCTTTTTTCTTTCTTCTTGCTCAAGATAGGCAATGAACCGAGTAGTGATTTTTTTTTTTTTCCATCTTCTCACTAATATTCAGCAAATCCAACACATGCTCAATCAACATCAATCAAAATTACAAAAAAACACTGCTCTGAAGCAGCTGGTATCACTCTGCTCTTATCCCATTTAAACAATTCTGATATTTCTGTGGATGTAAATACTACACTTGTGGTGGCAAACATGACCATTAGTAGAATAGCTGCTATCCAAAGGTTTTCTTATGTGAACTGACACTTTTTATTTTTCATTTTGGCATTAAGGATCAACAATGCTTTTGATGAAAGACAATAAAGGAATGAAAGAACAGAATTACTTGATAATATCATAAACTGACACAGCCAAAGTTCAAACAGATGTTATACTACTATTGTCACTTGGTAATGAGGCCAGCAAACAATATAATTTCTCAATAACGTAGCATTCTAGTCTTAGTTATATCTCCACATTGACCAAAAGCACATGTTTCTTTGGGGGGCAAAAATGTTCCTGCAAAATACCCCAGACACCCTTTTCTCAGTCATGTTTTGATTACCTTCGTGTGTTTCTTTAACCTACTTGAGTAGTTCAACATAAGTAGGCTGAGCCTAGGCATCAAGATAGGAAATCTTAAACTATGGTCAGCAATTTGTCCAGTAAAGACATAGAAAAGATCCCAAGACATCAAAGAATACTAGAAATTACTGTGCACATATCTGTCAGAGCTTCATTGTAGCAAATAACTTTGTAGTTTTACACCAGTCATAGACCCAGAACTGTTTAAAGCAACTGTAGAGAAAGCATACAGAAGACCCATGAATTCCTGCAATACACTGAGCAATATGGGGTTGAGACCTTTAATCTACAACAAAAGTATGGGAACTCAATGTAACATCAATCCTTAAAATGGTGGTCACTTCTCTGAAATCATTATCTGACTCATTAGAGTAGATAAAGTGCTAACAAGAATTACTGTAATCAGCAACATTCACAGCAGCCCAAATGATTTTATGATGAGAGAGAGGAGGGAATAATGGGAAAAAAACCACAACAGCAACTCTAAGTAAAGCAATTTCCAGATAAAAATTGATGCAATCCTGTCATTGTATGGTGTCAAATAATGGTATTCAATTACCATCTTCTGCAGTATAAATGCTCTCAGACAGTAACATGGAAAAATGAAACTTCTCCATGGTCCTGATATCCATGCTGCTAGCTTGCTTGAGAGGGTCAGAATCTTACCCTATCACAACATTCTCAGAATAAGGCACTGCTTGGTGAAAATACATGACAGAATCAAGCTCAAAGGAACTATTTAGTACTTACCCATCAATGTATTTTACTCTTAGTAATATACATCTTCACTATAGTCAACACACATTTTTTTACATTTTGAGGATTGCTATATCTGAGCATGTATTTTGTGGTACCTTCCTAGGCAATACATTTTTCCTTCTTTGCTTTGCCCAATACTTTCTTGCTTAGCTTTGGGTTTGTTGTTTGGGGTTTTTTGGAGAGGTTTTAAGAGTGTGTATTGGCAGGGGTTTTTTTGTTTGTATTGCTTTGCTTGTAATTTGATATTTTGCTAAATATTTATGTTATGGTTATGAACAAGATGAAAAACAGTAGAGATAATTTAATTATAATGATAGAACAGAAATGCTGGAGTACCAATTGTGCTAGAATTGTGAAATATTTAATCAAGTTTAAGAATAGAATAGAAAAGGATAGGATAGAAAAGGATAGGATAGAATAGAAAAGGATAGAATAGAATAGACCAGACCAGACCAGACCAGGTTGGAAAAGACCCTTGAGACCATCGAGTCCAACCTATCATCCAACAGCATCTAATCAACTAAACCATGGCACCAAGCACCCCATTGAGTCTCTAAATAATAATATTCCATAGCTCTGCATAGACACTGTGCATTTTCCCTTTGACAGTATCATAGTGGTTTTCAGTAGCAAATAACCCAAAGTGCCTCTGACATGATATTATCTCCAAATGTACTTTTCATGTTTAACTGGTATATTTTGTAGTGAACGTCACATCACTGTACTTGCTGTAAAATAAAAACTAATCTGCTCCTAATCCATCTACAATAAGATGACAAATAAATGAGGGGGGTGGGGGTGGGAAATGACTCTTTGAAATGACATTATAACAAACCATGACTGAAAAAGCAGTGTTACAAGCATTACCCATTGACTCAATACCCTCAGGCAAAATCATGTGTAATGGTATTGATGCAAAATAGCACAGTGGAATTCATTCTAATAATTCCGTGCATGAATGATTTTTTTAAGCCAATAGAAGGCAGAACCATAAATTCTCATTTTGTTTTACCACTGTTCTTGTCTTGTGCTTTTAATCATAAATATGATATTTGAATGTTTCTCTCACAACTATTCTCTAGTTATAGACTTATTCATATTAAATTCCTAAACAATAAAAAGCAGATTCATTTAGTAAAATAGAGTAATTAGAATCTCCTAGGCAGGTATCCTCTTATCATGGACTGACAAAATAACTTCAGGCTTTCTACACACAACCCACTAGAACAGGTGGAGCAGAAAGACAAAGACCAGTGATGAAGAGCTGGCATTTAAAATAAATAAATATTTTTTTAAACATTAATATTATCTATTGACTTAACTGCACAGACACTATTTTAAAACTAAAATTTAGTTTGCAAACAAGATTATGATATGCATAAAATGGAACTATTCTCTATTTAAAATGACAGATGTGTGGTTATTTGGTTGTAAAACTATATATATATACACACATACAAACATATATATATATTAATAATTACAAATGTTCCACAATAAAGAATATAACACATTACCATACAGATTACAAGAATGTTTCCAGTTTTAGGAACACAAAATGAATAGCAACTCAGAGCTTCCTATCTAATAGGAACAAATTTAATCCGTTGAAAAGGACATTGTTACAAAGAACAATAAACAAAATCTTATTGCCCCCTGTAGTTCTCTGACAGCCTGTGTCATTAAAAATATTAACGGGGATTACTTCCTTTTCAACTTTAGCTACAATTCTGTTTTGCTTTAAGTCTATTATTTACAGTAGCTTTAGCTTGTCAAATACAGCAGTCCTGAGGAGTAGGATTTGGGAAAGCTGGTTGATGAGAAATGTGCATTTGTAGTGCAAAAAGCCAACTAAGCCTTGGGCAGCATCAAAAGAAGTGTGGCCAGCAGGTCCTGGGAGGTGATTCTCCCTCTCTATTCAGCTCTAGTGAGATCCCACCTGGAACACTGTGTTCAGTTTTGGAGTTCCCCAACACAAGGACACAGAACTTTTAGAGCGTGTCCAGAGGAGGACCATGAACATGATTGGAGGGCTGGAGCACCACTCCTACAATTACAGGCTGAGAGAGTTACAGTTGTTCAGCCTGAAGAGAAGGCTCTGAGGACACCTGGTAGCAGCCTTCCAGTAATTGAAGGGGGGGCTATAGGATATCTGAAGAGAGACTTTTTACCAAGGCAAGTAGTGATAGAATGAGTGGTATGGCTTCAAACTGGAAGAATCTAGATTCAGATTATATGTTAGAAAGAAATTCTTCACCGTGAGGGTGGTGAGGCACTGGAACAAGTTGCCCAGAGAAGACAGGGAGGCTCCAGCTCTAGGAGTATTCAAAGCCAGGTTGGATGGGGCCTTGAACTACCTGGTCTAGTAGGTGTCTGAAACTGGAACTAGATGACTTTGAAGATGCTTTCCAATGGAAAACATTCTATGATTCAGAAGGGATTAAATATAACTGAATAAACATGAATTACATGCAGACTTT
>NW_027145179.1:0-26781 GCF_026170545.1 Melanerpes formicivorus | reverse complement strand
CGAGAGTGAGCGAAACTAATGAAAACATTGTTGGGGTAAAACCTAAAGGGAAAGACCTAGCACCAAATCCAATTTGCCATCTGATCTAACTTCTGGAGGCAGTCAAAATGAGTATTTGAATTCTTCCCTACCTTATTCCTGTGCTGAGATACAGGCTGCTCCAACCTGCTGTAAAATGCTTGATTTCGAGAGTGAGCGAAACTAATGAAAACATTGTTGGGGTAAAAACCTAAAGGGAAAGACCTAGCACCAAATCCAATTTGCCATCTGATCTAACTTCTGGAGGCAGTCAAAATGATCCTTAGAATTCTTCCCTACCTTATTCCTGTGCTGAGATACAGGCTGCTCCAACCTGCTGTAAAATGCTTGATTTCGAGAGTGAGCGAAACTAATGAAAACATTGTTGGGGTAAAACCTAAAGGGAAAGACCTAGCACCAAATCCAATTTGCCATCTGATCTAACTTCTGGAGGCAGTCAAAATGATCCTTAGAATTCTTCCCTACCTTATTCCTGTGCTGAGATACAGGCTGCTCCAACCTGCTGTAAAATGCTTGATTTCGAGAGTGAGCGAAACTAATGAAAACATTGTTGGGGTAAAACCTAAAGGGAAAGACCTAGCACCAAATCCAATTTGCCATCTGATCTAACTTCTGGAGGCAGTCAAAATGATCCTTAGAATTCTTCCCTACCTTATTCCTGTGCTGAGATACAGGCTGCTCCAACCTGCTGTAAAATGCTTGATTTCGAGAGTGAGCGAAACTAATGAAAACATTGTTGGGGTAAAACCTAAAGGGAAAGACCTAGCACCAAATCCAATTTGCCATCTGATCTAACTTCTGGAGGCAGTCAAAATGATCCTTAGAATTCTTCCCTACCTTATTCCTGTGCTGAGATACAGGCTGCTCCAACCTGCTGTAAAATGCTTGATTTCGAGAGGGAGCGAAACTAATGAAAACATTGTTGGGGTAAAACCTAAAGGGAAAGACCTAGCACCAAATCCAATTTGCCATCTGATCTAACTTCTGGAGGCAGTCAAAATGATCCTTAGAATTCTTCCCTACCTTATTCCTGTGCTGAGATACAGGCTGCTCCAACCTGCTGTAAAATGCTTGATTTCGAGAGTGAGCGAAACTAATGAAAACATTGTTGGGGTAAAAACCTAAAGGGAAAGACCTAGCACCAAATCCAATTTGCCATCTGATCTAACTTCTGGAGGCAGTCAAAATGATCCTTAGAATTCTTCCCTACCTTATTCCTGTGCTGAGATACAGGCTGCTCCAACCTGCTGTAAAATGCTTGATTTCGAGAGGGAGCGAAACTAATGAAAACATTGTTGGGGTAAAACCTAAAGGGAAAGACCTAGCACCAAATCCAATTTGCCATCTGATCTAACTTCTGGAGGCAGTCAAAATGATCCTTAGAATTCTTCCCTACCTTATTCCTGTGCTGAGATACAGGCTGCTCCAACCTGCTGTAAAATGCTTGATTTCGAGAGTGAGCGAAACTAATGAAAACATTGTTGGGGTAAAACCTAAAGGGAAAGACCTAGCACCAAATCCAATTTGCCATCTGATCTAACTTCTGGAGGCAGTCAAAATGATCCTTAGAATTCTTCCCTACCTTATTCCTGTGCTGAGATACAGGCTGCTCCAACCTGCTGTAAAATGCTTGATTTCGAGAGTGAGCGAAACTAATGAAAACATTGTTGGGGTAAAACCTAAAGGGAAAGACCTAGCACCAAATCCAATTTGCCATCTGATCTAACTTCTGGAGGCAGTCAAAATGATCCTTAGAATTCTTCCCTACCTTATTCCTGTGCTGAGATACAGGCTGCTCCAACCTGCTGTAAAATGCTTGATTTCGAGAGTGAGCGAAACTAATGAAAACATTGTTGGGGTAAAACCTAAAGGGAAAGACCTAGCACCAAATCCAATTTGCCATCTGATCTAACTTCTGGAGGCAGTCAAAATGATCCTTAGAATTCTTCCCTACCTTATTCCTGTGCTGAGATACAGGCTGCTCCAACCTGCTGTAAAATGCTTGATTTCGAGAGTGAGCGAAACTAATGAAAACATTGTTGGGGTAAAACCTAAAGGGAAAGACCTAGCACCAAATCCAATTTGCCATCTGATCTAACTTCTGGAGGCAGTCAAAACGATCCTTAGAATTCTTCCCTACCTTATTCCTGTGCTGAGATACAGGCTGCTCCAACCTGCTGTAAAATGCTTGATTTCGAGAGTGAGCGAAACTAATGAAAACATTGTTGGGGTAAAACCTAAAGGGAAAGACCTAGCACCAAATCCAATTTGCCATCTGATCTAACTTCTGGAGGCAGTCAAAATGATCCTTAGAATTCTTCCCTACCTTATTCCTGTGCTGAGATACAGGCTGCTCCAACCTGCTGTAAAATGCTTGATTTCGAGAGTGAGCGAAACTAATGAAAACATTGTTGGGGTAAAACCTAAAGGGAAAGACCTAGCACCAAATCCAATTTGCCATCTGATCTAACTTCTGGAGGCAGTCAAAATGAGTATTTGAATTCTTCCCTACCTTATTCCTGTGCTGAGATACAGGCTGCTCCAACCTGCTGTAAAATGCTTGATTTCGAGAGTGAGCGAAACTAATGAAAACATTGTTGGGGTAAAACCTAAAGGGAAAGACCTAGCACCAAATCCAATTTGCCATCTGATCTAACTTCTGGAGGCAGTCAAAATGATCCTTAGAATTCTTCCCTACCTTATTCCTGTGCTGAGATACAGGCTGCTCCAACCTGCTGTAAAATGCTTGATTTCGAGAGTGAGCGAAACTAATGAAAACATTGTTGGGGTAAAACCTAAAGGGAAAGACCTAGCACCAAATCCAATTTGCCATCTGATCTAACTTCTGGAGGCAGTCAAAATGAGTATTTGAATTCTTCCCTACCTTATTCCTGTGCTGAGATACAGGCTGCTCCAACCTGCTGTAAAATGCTTGATTTCGAGAGTGAGCGAAACTAATGAAAACATTGTTGGGGTAAAACCTAAAGGGAAAGACCTAGCACCAAATCCAATTTGCCATCTGATCTAACTTCTGGAGGCAGTCAAAATGATCCTTAGAATTCTTCCCTACCTTATTCCTGTGCTGAGATACAGGCTGCTCCAACCTGCTGTAAAATGCTTGATTTCGAGAGTGAGCGAAACTAATGAAAACATTGTTGGGGTAAAACCTAAAGGGAAAGACCTAGCACCAAATCCAATTTGCCATCTGATCTAACTTCTGGAGGCAGTCAAAATGATCCTTAGAATTCTTCCCTACCTTATTCCTGTGCTGAGATACAGGCTGCTCCAACCTGCTGTAAAATGCTTGATTTCGAGAGTGAGCGAAACTAATGAAAACATTGTTGGGGTAAAACCTAAAGGGAAAGACCTAGCACCAAATCCAATTTGCCATCTGATCTAACTTCTGCAGGCAGTCAAAATGATCCTTAGAATTCTTCCCTACCTTATTCCTGTGCTGAGATACAGGCTGCTCCAACCTGCTGTAAAATGCTTGATTTCGAGAGTGAGCGAAACTAATGAAAACATTGTTGGGGTAAAACCTAAAGGGAAAGACCTAGCACCAAATCCAATTTGCCATCTGATCTAACTTCTGGAGGCAGTCAAAATGATCCTTAGAATTCTTCCCTACCTTATTCCTGTGCTGAGATACAGGCTGCTCCAACCTGCTGTAAAATGCTTGATTTCGAGAGTGAGCGAAACTAATGAAAACATTGTTGGGGTAAAACCTAAAGGGAAAGACCTAGCACCAAATCCAATTTGCCATCTGATCTAACTTCTGGAGGCAGTCAAAATGATCCTTAGAATTCTTCCCTACCTTATTCCTGTGCTGAGATACAGGCTGCTCCAACCTGCTGTAAAATGCTTGATTTCGAGAGTGAGCGAAACTAATGAAAACATTGTTGGGGTAAAACCTAAAGGGAAAGACCTAGCACCAAATCCAATTTGCCATCTGATCTAACTTCTGGAGGCAGTCAAAATGATCCTTAGAATTCTTCCCTACCTTATTCCTGTGCTGAGATACAGGCTGCTCCAACCTGCTGTAAAATGCTTGATTTCGAGAGTGAGCGAAACTAATGAAAACATTGTTGGGGTAAAACCTAAAGGGAAAGACCTAGCACCAAATCCAATTTGCCATCTGATCTAACTTCTGCAGGCAGTCAAAATGATCCTTAGAATTCTTCCCTACCTTATTCCTGTGCTGAGATACAGGCTGCTCCAACCTGCTGTAAAATGCTTGATTTCGAGAGTGAGCGAAACTAATGAAAACATTGTTGGGGTAAAACCTAAAGGGAAAGACCTAGCACCAAATCCAATTTGCCATCTGATCTAACTTCTGGAGGCAGTCAAAATGATCCTTAGAATTCTTCCCTACCTTATTCCTGTGCTGAGATACAGGCTGCTCCAACCTGCTGTAAAATGCTTGATTTCGAGAGTGAGCGAAACTAATGAAAACATTGTTGGGGTAAAACCTAAAGGGAAAGACCTAGCACCAAATCCAATTTGCCATCTGATCTAACTTCTGGAGGCAGTCAAAATGATCCTTAGAATTCTTCCCTACCTTATTCCTGTGCTGAGATACAGGCTGCTCCAACCTGCTGTAAAATGCTTGATTTCGAGAGTGAGCGAAACTGATGAAAACATTGTTGGGGTAAAACCTAAAGGGAAAGACCTAGCACCAAATCCAATTTGCCATCTGATCTAACTTCTGGAGGCAGTCAAAATGATCCTTAGAATTCTTCCCTACCTTATTCCTGTGCTGAGATACAGGCTGCTCCAACCTGCTGTAAAATGCTTGATTTCGAGAGTGAGCGAAACTAATGAAAACATTGTTGGGGTAAAACCTAAAGGGAAAGACCTAGCACCAAATCCAATTTGCCATCTGATCTAACTTCTGGAGGCAGTCAAAATGAGTATTTGAATTCTTCCCTACCTTATTCCTGTGCTGAGATACAGGCTGCTCCAACCTGCTGTAAAATGCTTGATTTCGAGAGTGAGCGAAACTAATGAAAACATTGTTGGGGTAAAACCTAAAGGGAAAGACCTAGCACCAAATCCAATTTGCCATCTGATCTAACTTCTGGAGGCAGTCAAAATGATCCTTAGAATTCTTCCCTACCTTATTCCTGTGCTGAGATACAGGCTGCTCCAACCTGCTGTAAAATGCTTGATTTCGAGAGTGAGCGAAACTAATGAAAACATTGTTGGGGTAAAACCTAAAGGGAAAGACCTAGCACCAAATCCAATTTGCCATCTGATCTAACTTCTGGAGGCAGTCAAAACGATCCTTAGAATTCTTCCCTACCTTATTCCTGTGCTGAGATACAGGCTGCTCCAACCTGCTGTAAAATGCTTGATTTCGAGAGTGAGCGAAACTAATGAAAACATTGTTGGGGTAAAACCTAAAGGGAAAGACCTAGCACCAAATCCAATTTGCCATCTGATCTAACTTCTGGAGGCAGTCAAAATGATCCTTAGAATTCTTCCCTACCTTATTCCTGTGCTGAGATACAGGCTGCTCCAACCTGCTGTAAAATGCTTGATTTCGAGAGTGAGCGAAACTAATGAAAACATTGTTGGGGTAAAACCTAAAGGGAAAGACCTAGCACCAAATCCAATTTGCCATCTGATCTAACTTCTGGAGGCAGTCAAAATGAGTATTTGAATTCTTCCCTACCTTATTCCTGTGCTGAGATACAGGCTGCTCCAACCTGCTGTAAAATGCTTGATTTCGAGAGTGAGCGAAACTAATGAAAACATTGTTGGGGTAAAACCTAAAGGGAAAGACCTAGCACCAAATCCAATTTGCCATCTGATCTAACTTCTGGAGGCAGTCAAAATGATCCTTAGAATTCTTCCCTACCTTATTCCTGTGCTGAGATACAGGCTGCTCCAACCTGCTGTAAAATGCTTGATTTCGAGAGTGAGCGAAACTAATGAAAACATTGTTGGGGTAAAACCTAAAGGGAAAGACCTAGCACCAAATCCAATTTGCCATCTGATCTAACTTCTGGAGGCAGTCAAAATGAGTATTTGAATTCTTCCCTACCTTATTCCTGTGCTGAGATACAGGCTGCTCCAACCTGCTGTAAAATGCTTGATTTCGAGAGTGAGCGAAACTAATGAAAACATTGTTGGGGTAAAACCTAAAGGGAAAGACCTAGCACCAAATCCAATTTGCCATCTGATCTAACTTCTGGAGGCAGTCAAAATGATCCTTAGAATTCTTCCCTACCTTATTCCTGTGCTGAGATACAGGCTGCTCCAACCTGCTGTAAAATGCTTGATTTCGAGAGTGAGCGAAACTAATGAAAACATTGTTGGGGTAAAACCTAAAGGGAAAGACCTAGCACCAAATCCAATTTGCCATCTGATCTAACTTCTGGAGGCAGTCAAAATGATCCTTAGAATTCTTCCCTACCTTATTCCTGTGCTGAGATACAGGCTGCTCCAACCTGCTGTAAAATGCTTGATTTCGAGAGTGAGCGAAACTAATGAAAACATTGTTGGGGTAAAACCTAAAGGGAAAGACCTAGCACCAAATCCAATTTGCCATCTGATCTAACTTCTGGAGGCAGTCAAAATGATCCTTAGAATTCTTCCCTACCTTATTCCTGTGCTGAGATACAGGCTGCTCCAACCTGCTGTAAAATGCTTGATTTCGAGAGTGAGCGAAACTAATGAAAACATTGTTGGGGTAAAACCTAAAGGGAAAGACCTAGCACCAAATCCAATTTGCCATCTGATCTAACTTCTGGAGGCAGTCAAAATGATCCTTAGAATTCTTCCCTACCTTATTCCTGTGCTGAGATACAGGCTGCTCCAACCTGCTGTAAAATGCTTGATTTCGAGAGGGAGCGAAACTAATGAAAACATTGTTGGGGTAAAACCTAAAGGGAAAGACCTAGCACCAAATCCAATTTGCCATCTGATCTAACTTCTGGAGGCAGTCAAAATGATCCTTAGAATTCTTCCCTACCTTATTCCTGTGCTGAGATACAGGCTGCTCCAACCTGCTGTAAAATGCTTGATTTCGAGAGTGAGCGAAACTAATGAAAACATTGTTGGGGTAAAACCTAAAGGGAAAGACCTAGCACCAAATCCAATTTGCCATCTGATCTAACTTCTGGAGGCAGTCAAAATGATCCTTAGAATTCTTCCCTACCTTATTCCTGTGCTGAGATACAGGCTGCTCCAACCTGCTGTAAAATGCTTGATTTCGAGAGGGAGCGAAACTAATGAAAACATTGTTGGGGTAAAACCTAAAGGGAAAGACCTAGCACCAAATCCAATTTGCCATCTGATCTAACTTCTGGAGGCAGTCAAAATGATCCTTAGAATTCTTCCCTACCTTATTCCTGTGCTGAGATACAGGCTGCTCCAACCTGCTGTAAAATGCTTGATTTCGAGAGTGAGCGAAACTAATGAAAACATTGTTGGGGTAAAACCTAAAGGGAAAGACCTAGCACCAAATCCAATTTGCCATCTGATCTAACTTCTGGAGGCAGTCAAAATGATCCTTAGAATTCTTCCCTACCTTATTCCTGTGCTGAGATACAGGCTGCTCCAACCTGCTGTAAAATGCTTGATTTCGAGAGTGAGCGAAACTAATGAAAACATTGTTGGGGTAAAACCTAAAGGGAAAGACCTAGCACCAAATCCAATTTGCCATCTGATCTAACTTCTGGAGGCAGTCAAAATGATCCTTAGAATTCTTCCCTACCTTATTCCTGTGCTGAGATACAGGCTGCTCCAACCTGCTGTAAAATGCTTGATTTCGAGAGTGAGCGAAACTAATGAAAACATTGTTGGGGTAAAACCTAAAGGGAAAGACCTAGCACCAAATCCAATTTGCCATCTGATCTAACTTCTGGAGGCAGTCAAAATGATCCTTAGAATTCTTCCCTACCTTATTCCTGTGCTGAGATACAGGCTGCTCCAACCTGCTGTAAAATGCTTGATTTCGAGAGTGAGCGAAACTAATGAAAACATTGTTGGGGTAAAACCTAAAGGGAAAGACCTAGCACCAAATCCAATTTGCCATCTGATCTAACTTCTGGAGGCAGTCAAAATGATCCTTAGAATTCTTCCCTACCTTATTCCTGTGCTGAGATACAGGCTGCTCCAACCTGCTGTAAAATGCTTGATTTCGAGAGTGAGCGAAACTAATGAAAACATTGTTGGGGTAAAACCTAAAGGGAAAGACCTAGCACCAAATCCAATTTGCCATCTGATCTAACTTCTGGAGGCAGTCAAAATGAGTATTTGAATTCTTCCCTACCTTATTCCTGTGCTGAGATACAGGCTGCTCCAACCTGCTGTAAAATGCTTGATTTCGAGAGTGAGCGAAACTAATGAAAACATTGTTGGGGTAAAACCTAAAGGGAAAGACCTAGCACCAAATCCAATTTGCCATCTGATCTAACTTCTGGAGGCAGTCAAAATGAGTATTTGAATTCTTCCCTACCTTATTCCTGTGCTGAGATACAGGCTGCTCCAACCTGCTGTAAAATGCTTGATTTCGAGAGTGAGCGAAACTAATGAAAACATTGTTGGGGTAAAACCTAAAGGGAAAGACCTAGCACCAAATCCAATTTGCCATCTGATCTAACTTCTGGAGGCAGTCAAAATGATCCTTAGAATTCTTCCCTACCTTATTCCTGTGCTGAGATACAGGCTGCTCCAACCTGCTGTAAAATGCTTGATTTCGAGAGTGAGCGAAACTAATGAAAACATTGTTGGGGTAAAACCTAAAGGGAAAGACCTAGCACCAAATCCAATTTGCCATCTGATCTAACTTCTGGAGGCAGTCAAAATGATCCTTAGAATTCTTCCCTACCTTATTCCTGTGCTGAGATACAGGCTGCTCCAACCTGCTGTAAAATGCTTGATTTCGAGAGTGAGCGAAACTAATGAAAACATTGTTGGGGTAAAACCTAAAGGGAAAGACCTAGCACCAAATCCAATTTGCCATCTGATCTAACTTCTGGAGGCAGTCAAAATGAGTATTTGAATTCTTCCCTACCTTATTCCTGTGCTGAGATACAGGCTGCTCCAACCTGCTGTAAAATGCTTGATTTTGAGAGTGAGCAAAACTAATGAAAACATTGTTGGGGTAAAACCTAAAGGGAAAGACCTAGCACCAAATCCAATTTGCCATCTGATCTAACTTCTGGAGGCAGTCAAAATGATCCTTAGAATTCTTCCCTACCTTATTCCTGTGCTGAGATACAGGCTGCTCCAACCTGCTGTAAAATGCTTGATTTCGAGAGTGAGCGAAACTAATGAAAACATTGTTGGGGTAAAACCTAAAGGGAAAGACCTAGCACCAAATCCAATTTGCCATCTGATCTAACTTCTGGAGGCAGTCAAAATGAGTATTTGAATTCTTCCCTACCTTATTCCTGTGCTGAGATACAGGCTGCTCCAACCTGCTGTAAAATGCTTGATTTCGAGAGTGAGCGAAACTAATGAAAACATTGTTGGGGTAAAACCTAAAGGGAAAGACCTAGCACCAAATCCAATTTGCCATCTGATCTAACTTCTGGAGGCAGTCAAAATGATCCTTAGAATTCTTCCCTACCTTATTCCTGTGCTGAGATACAGGCTGCTCCAACCTGCTGTAAAATGCTTGATTTCGAGAGTGAGCGAAACTAATGAAAACATTGTTGGGGTAAAACCTAAAGGGAAAGACCTAGCACCAAATCCAATTTGCCATCTGATCTAACTTCTGGAGGCAGTCAAAATGAGTATTTGAATTCTTCCCTACCTTATTCCTGTGCTGAGATACAGGCTGCTCCAACCTGCTGTAAAATGCTTGATTTCGAGAGTGAGCGAAACTAATGAAAACATTGTTGGGGTAAAACCTAAAGGGAAAGACCTAGCACCAAATCCAATTTGCCATCTGATCTAACTTCTGGAGGCAGTCAAAATGATCCTTAGAATTCTTCCCTACCTTATTCCTGTGCTGAGATACAGGCTGCTCCAACCTGCTGTAAAATGCTTGATTTCGAGAGTGAGCGAAACTAATGAAAACATTGTTGGGGTAAAACCTAAAGGGAAAGACCTAGCACCAAATCCAATTTGCCATCTGATCTAACTTCTGGAGGCAGTCAAAATGAGTATTTGAATTCTTCCCTACCTTATTCCTGTGCTGAGATACAGGCTGCTCCAACCTGCTGTAAAATGCTTGATTTCGAGAGTGAGCGAAACTAATGAAAACATTGTTGGGGTAAAACCTAAAGGGAAAGACCTAGCACCAAATCCAATTTGCCATCTGATCTAACTTCTGGAGGCAGTCAAAATGATCCTTAGAATTCTTCCCTACCTTATTCCTGTGCTGAGATACAGGCTGCTCCAACCTGCTGTAAAATGCTTGATTTCGAGAGTGAGCGAAACTAATGAAAACATTGTTGGGGTAAAACCTAAAGGGAAAGACCTAGCACCAAATCCAATTTGCCATCTGATCTAACTTCTGGAGGCAGTCAAAATGATCCTTAGAATTCTTCCCTACCTTATTCCTGTGCTGAGATACAGGCTGCTCCAACCTGCTGTAAAATGCTTGATTTCGAGAGTGAGCGAAACTAATGAAAACATTGTTGGGGTAAAACCTAAAGGGAAAGACCTAGCACCAAATCCAATTTGCCATCTGATCTAACTTCTGGAGGCAGTCAAAATGATCCTTAGAATTCTTCCCTACCTTATTCCTGTGCTGAGATACAGGCTGCTCCAACCTGCTGTAAAATGCTTGATTTCGAGAGTGAGCGAAACTAATGAAAACATTGTTGGGGTAAAACCTAAAGGGAAAGACCTAGCACCAAATCCAATTTGCCATCTGATCTAACTTCTGGAGGCAGTCAAAATGATCCTTAGAATTCTTCCCTACCTTATTCCTGTGCTGAGATACAGGCTGCTCCAACCTGCTGTAAAATGCTTGATTTCGAGAGTGAGCGAAACTAATGAAAACATTGTTGGGGTAAAACCTAAAGGGAAAGACCTAGCACCAAATCCAATTTGCCATCTGATCTAACTTCTGGAGGCAGTCAAAATGATCCTTAGAATTCTTCCCTACCTTATTCCTGTGCTGAGATACAGGCTGCTCCAACCTGCTGTAAAATGCTTGATTTCGAGAGTGAGCGAAACTAATGAAAACATTGTTGGGGTAAAACCTAAAGGGAAAGACCTAGCACCAAATCCAATTTGCCATCTGATCTAACTTCTGGAGGCAGTCAAAATGATCCTTAGAATTCTTCCCTACCTTATTCCTGTGCTGAGATACAGGCTGCTCCAACCTGCTGTAAAATGCTTGATTTCGAGAGTGAGCGAAACTAATGAAAACATTGTTGGGGTAAAACCTAAAGGGAAAGACCTAGCACCAAATCCAATTTGCCATCTGATCTAACTTCTGGAGGCAGTCAAAATGATCCTTAGAATTCTTCCCTACCTTATTCCTGTGCTGAGATACAGGCTGCTCCAACCTGCTGTAAAATGCTTGATTTCGAGAGTGAGCGAAACTAATGAAAACATTGTTGGGGTAAAACCTAAAGGGAAAGACCTAGCACCAAATCCAATTTGCCATCTGATCTAACTTCTGGAGGCAGTCAAAATGATCCTTAGAATTCTTCCCTACCTTATTCCTGTGCTGAGATACAGGCTGCTCCAACCTGCTGTAAAATGCTTGATTTCGAGAGTGAGTGAAACTAATGAAAACATTGTTGGGGTAAAACCTAAAGGGAAAGACCTAGCACCAAATCCAATTTGCCATCTGATCTAACTTCTGGAGGCAGTCAAAATGAGTATTTGAATTCTTCCCTACCTTATTCCTGTGCTGAGATACAGGCTGCTCCAACCTGCTGTAAAATGCTTGATTTCGAGAGTGAGCGAAACTAATGAAAACATTGTTGGGGTAAAACCTAAAGGGAAAGACCTAGCACCAAATCCAATTTGCCATCTGATCTAACTTCTGGAGGCAGTCAAAATGATCCTTAGAATTCTTCCCTACCTTATTCCTGTGCTGAGATACAGGCTGCTCCAACCTGCTGTAAAATGCTTGATTTCGAGAGGGAGCGAAACTAATGAAAACATTGTTGGGGTAAAACCTAAAGGGAAAGACCTAGCACCAAATCCAATTTGCCATCTGATCTAACTTCTGGAGGCAGTCAAAATGATCCTTAGAATTCTTCCCTACCTTATTCCTGTGCTGAGATACAGGCTGCTCCAACCTGCTGTAAAATGCTTGATTTCGAGAGTGAGCGAAACTAATGAAAACATTGTTGGGGTAAAACCTAAAGGGAAAGACCTAGCACCAAATCCAATTTGCCATCTGATCTAACTTCTGGAGGCAGTCAAAATGATCCTTAGAATTCTTCCCTACCTTATTCCTGTGCTGAGATACAGGCTGCTCCAACCTGCTGTAAAATGCTTGATTTCGAGAGTGAGCGAAACTAATGAAAACATTGTTGGGGTAAAACCTAAAGGGAAAGACCTAGCACCAAATCCAATTTGCCATCTGATCTAACTTCTGGAGGCAGTCAAAATGATCCTTAGAATTCTTCCCTACCTTATTCCTGTGCTGAGATACAGGCTGCTCCAACCTGCTGTAAAATGCTTGATTTCGAGAGTGAGCGAAACTAATGAAAACATTGTTGGGGTAAAACCTAAAGGGAAAGACCTAGCACCAAATCCAATTTGCCATCTGATCTAACTTCTGGAGGCAGTCAAAATGAGTATTTGAATTCTTCCCTACCTTATTCCTGTGCTGAGATACAGGCTGCTCCAACCTGCTGTAAAATGCTTGATTTCGAGAGTGAGCGAAACTAATGAAAACATTGTTGGGGTAAAACCTAAAGGGAAAGACCTAGCACCAAATCCAATTTGCCATCTGATCTAACTTCTGGAGGCAGTCAAAATGATCCTTAGAATTCTTCCCTACCTTATTCCTGTGCTGAGATACAGGCTGCTCCAACCTGCTGTAAAATGCTTGATTTCGAGAGTGAGCGAAACTAATGAAAACATTGTTGGGGTAAAACCTAAAGGGAAAGACCTAGCACCAAATCCAATTTGCCATCTGATCTAACTTCTGCAGGCAGTCAAAATGATCCTTAGAATTCTTCCCTACCTTATTCCTGTGCTGAGATACAGGCTGCTCCAACCTGCTGTAAAATGCTTGATTTTGAGAGTGAGCGAAACTAATGAAAACATTGTTGGGGTAAAACCTAAAGGGAAAGACCTAGCACCAAATCCAATTTGCCATCTGATCTAACTTCTGGAGGCAGTCAAAATGATCCTTAGAATTCTTCCCTACCTTATTCCTGTGCTGAGATACAGGCTGCTCCAACCTGCTGTAAAATGCTTGATTTCGAGAGTGAGCGAAACTAATGAAAACATTGTTGGGGTAAAACCTAAAGGGAAAGACCTAGCACCAAATCCAATTTGCCATCTGATCTAACTTCTGGAGGCAGTCAAAATGATCCTTAGAATTCTTCCCTACCTTATTCCTGTGCTGAGATACAGGCTGCTCCAACCTGCTGTAAAATGCTTGATTTCGAGAGTGAGCGAAACTAATGAAAACATTGTTGGGGTAAAACCTAAAGGGAAAGACCTAGAACCAAATCCAATTTGCCATCTGATCTAACTTCTGGAGGCAGTCAAAATGATCCTTAGAATTCTTCCCTACCTTATTCCTGTGCTGAGATACAGCCTGCTCCAACCTGCTGTAAAATGCTTGATTTCGAGAGTGAGCGAAACTAATGAAAACATTGTTGGGGTAAAACCTAAAGGGAAAGACCTAGCACCAAATCCAATTTGCCATCTGATCTAACTTCTGGAGGCAGTCAAAATGATCCTTAGGATTCTTCCCTACCTTATTCCTGTGCTGAGATACAGGCTGCTCCAACCTGCTGTAAAATGCTTGATTTCGAGAGTGAGCGAAACTAATGAAAACATTGTTGGGGTAAAACCTAAAGGGAAAGACCTAGCACCAAATCCAATTTGCCATCTGATCTAACTTCTGGAGGCAGTCAAAATGAGTATTTGAATTCTTCCCTACCTTATTCCTGTGCTGAGATACAGGCTGCTCCAACCTGCTGTAAAATGCTTGATTTCGAGAGTGAGCGAAACTAATGAAAACATTGTTGGGGTAAAACCTAAAGGGAAAGACCTAGCACCAAATCCAATTTGCCATCTGATCTAACTTCTGGAGGCAGTCAAAATGAGTATTAGAATTCTTCCCTACCTTATTCCTGTGCTGAGATACAGGCTGCTCCAACCTGCTGTAAAATGCTTGATTTCGAGAGTGAGCGAAACTAATGAAAACATTGTTGGGGTAAAACCTAAAGGGAAAGACCTAGCACCAAATCCAATTTGCCATCTGATCTAACTTCTGGAGGCAGTCAAAATGATCCTTAGAATTCTTCCCTACCTTATTCCTGTGCTGAGATACAGGCTGCTCCAACCTGCTGTAAAATGCTTGATTTTGAGAGTGAGCGAAACTAATGAAAACATTGTTGGGGTAAAACCTAAAGGGAAAGACCTAGCACCAAATCCAATTTGCCATCTGATCTAACTTCTGGAGGCAGTCAAAATGATCCTTAGAATTCTTCCCTACCTTATTCCTGTGCTGAGATACAGGCTGCTCCAACCTGCTGTAAAATGCTTGATTTCGAGAGTGAGCAAAACTAATGAAAACATTGTTGGGGTAAAACCTAAAGGGAAAGACCTAGCACCAAATCCAATTTGCCATCTGATCTAACTTCTGGAGGCAGTCAAAATGATCCTTAGAATTCTTCCCTACCTTATTCCTGTGCTGAGATACAGGCTGCTCCAACCTGCTGTAAAATGCTTGATTTCGAGAGTGAGCGAAACTAATGAAAACATTGTTGGGGTAAAACCTAAAGGGAAAGACCTAGCACCAAATCCAATTTGCCATCTGATCTAACTTCTGGAGGCAGTCAAAATGAGTATTTGAATTCTTCCCTACCTTATTCCTGTGCTGAGATACAGGCTGCTCCAACCTGCTGTAAAATGCTTGATTTCGAGAGTGAGCGAAACTAATGAAAACATTGTTGGGGTAAAACCTAAAGGGAAAGACCTAGCACCAAATCCAATTTGCCATCTGATCTAACTTCTGGAGGCAGTCAAAATGATCCTTAGAATTCTTCCCTACCTTATTCCTGTGCTGAGATACAGGCTGCTCCAACCTGCTGTAAAATGCTTGATTTCGAGAGTGAGCGAAACTAATGAAAACATTGTTGGGGTAAAACCTAAAGGGAAAGACCTAGCACCAAATCCAATTTGCCATCTGATCTAACTTCTGGAGGCAGTCAAAATGATCCTTAGAATTCTTCCCTACCTTATTCCTGTGCTGAGATACAGGCTGCTCCAACCTGCTGTAAAATGCTTGATTTCGAGAGTGAGCGAAACTAATGAAAACATTGTTGGGGTAAAACCTAAAGGGAAAGACCTAGCACCAAATCCAATTTGCCATCTGATCTAACTTCTGGAGGCAGTCAAAATGATCCTTAGAATTCTTCCCTACCTTATTCCTGTGCTGAGATACAGGCTGCTCCAACCTGCTGTAAAATGCTTGATTTCGAGAGTGAGCGAAACTAATGAAAACATTGTTGGGGTAAAACCTAAAGGGAAAGACCTAGCACCAAATCCAATTTGCCATCTGATCTAACTTCTGGAGGCAGTCAAAATGATCCTTAGAATTCTTCCCTACCTTATTCCTGTGCTGAGATACAGGCTGCTCCAACCTGCTGTAAAATGCTTGATTTCGAGAGTGAGCGAAACTAATGAAAACATTGTTGGGGTAAAACCTAAAGGGAAAGACCTAGCACCAAATCCAATTTGCCATCTGATCTAACTTCTGGAGGCAGTCAAAATGATCCTTAGAATTCTTCCCTACCTTATTCCTGTGCTGAGATACAGGCTGCTCCAACCTGCTGTAAAATGCTTGATTTCGAGAGTGAGCGAAACTAATGAAAACATTGTTGGGGTAAAACCTAAAGGGAAAGACCTAGCACCAAATCCAATTTGCCATCTGATCTAACTTCTGGAGGCAGTCAAAATGATCCTTAGAATTCTTCCCTACCTTATTCCTGTGCTGAGATACAGGCTGCTCCAACCTGCTGTAAAATGCTTGATTTCGAGAGTGAGCGAAACTAATGAAAACATTGTTGGGGTAAAACCTAAAGGGAAAGACCTAGCACCAAATCCAATTTGCCATCTGATCTAACTTCTGGAGGCAGTCAAAATGATCCTTAGAATTCTTCCCTACCTTATTCCTGTGCTGAGATACAGGCTGCTCCAACCTGCTGTAAAATGCTTGATTTCGAGAGTGAGCGAAACTAATGAAAACATTGTTGGGGTAAAACCTAAAGGGAAAGACCTAGCACCAAATCCAATTTGCCATCTGATCTAACTTCTGGAGGCAGTCAAAATGATCCTTAGAATTCTTCCCTACCTTATTCCTGTGCTGAGATACAGGCTGCTCCAACCTGCTGTAAAATGCTTGATTTCGAGAGTGAGCGAAACTAATGAAAACATTGTTGGGGTAAAACCTAAAGGGAAAGACCTAGCACCAAATCCAATTTGCCATCTGATCTAACTTCTGCAGGCAGTCAAAATGATCCTTAGAATTCTTCCCTACCTTATTCCTGTGCTGAGATACAGGCTGCTCCAACCTGCTGTAAAATGCTTGATTTCGAGAGTGAGCGAAACTAATGAAAACATTGTTGGGGTAAAACCTAAAGGGAAAGATCTAGCACCAAATCCAATTTGCCATCTGATCTAACTTCTGGAGGCAGTCAAAATGATCCTTAGAATTCTTCCCTACCTTATTCCTGTGCTGAGATACAGGCTGCTCCAACCTGCTGTAAAATGCTTGATTTCGAGAGTGAGCGAAACTAATGAAAACATTGTTGCGGTAAAACCTAAAGGGAAAGACCTAGCACCAAATCCAATTTGCCATCTGATCTAACTTCTGGAGGCAGTCAAAATGAGTATTTGAATTCTTCCCTACCTTATTCCTGTGCTGAGATACAGGCTGCTCCAACCTGCTGTAAAATGCTTGATTTCGAGAGTGAGCGAAACTAATGAAAACATTGTTGGGGTAAAACCTAAAGGGAAAGACCTAGCACCAAATCCAATTTGCCATCTGATCTAACTTCTGGAGGCAGTCAAAATGATCCTTAGAATTCTTCCCTACCTTATTCCTGTGCTGAGATACAGGCTGCTCCAACCTGCTGTAAAATGCTTGATTTCGAGAGTGAGCGAAACTAATGAAAACATTGTTGGGGTAAAACCTAAAGGGAAAGACCTAGCACCAAATCCAATTTGCCATCTGATCTAACTTCTGCAGGCAGTCAAAATGATCCTTAGAATTCTTCCCTACCTTATTCCTGTGCTGAGATACAGGCTGCTCCAACCTGCTGTAAAATGCTTGATTTCGAGAGTGAGCGAAACTAATGAAAACATTGTTGGGGTAAAACCTAAAGGGAAAGATCTAGCACCAAATCCAATTTGCCATCTGATCTAACTTCTGGAGGCAGTCAAAATGATCCTTAGAATTCTTCCCTACCTTATTCCTGTGCTGAGATACAGGCTGCTCCAACCTGCTGTAAAATGCTTGATTTCGAGAGTGAGCGAAACTAATGAAAATATTGTTGCGGTAAAACCTAAAGGGAAAGACCTAGCACCAAATCCAATTTGCCATCTGATCTAACTTCTGGAGGCAGTCAAAATGAGTATTTGAATTCTTCCCTACCTTATTCCTGTGCTGAGATACAGGCTGCTCCAACCTGCTGTAAAATGCTTGATTTCGAGAGTGAGCGAAACTAATGAAAACATTGTTGGGGTAAAACCTAAAGGGAAAGACCTAGCACCAAATCCAATTTGCCATCTGATCTAACTTCTGGAGGCAGTCAAAATGATCCTTAGAATTCTTCCCTACCTTATTCCTGTGCTGAGATACAGGCTGCTCCAACCTGCTGTAAAATGCTTGATTTCGAGAGTGAGCGAAACTAATGAAAACATTGTTGGGGTAAAACCTAAAGGGAAAGACCTAGCACCAAATCCAATTTGCCATCTGATCTAACTTCTGGAGGCAGTCAAAATGATCCTTAGAATTCTTCCCTACCTTATTCCTGTGCTGAGATACAGGCTGCTCCAACCTGCTGTAAAATGCTTGATTTCGAGAGTGAGCGAAACTAATGAAAACATTGTTGGGGTAAAACCTAAAGGGAAAGACCTAGCACCAAATCCAATTTGCCATCTGATCTAACTTCTGGAGGCAGTCAAAATGATCCTTAGAATTCTTCCCTACCTTATTCCTGTGCTGAGATACAGGCTGCTCCAACCTGCTGTAAAATGCTTGATTTCGAGAGTGAGCGAAACTAATGAAAACATTGTTGGGGTAAAACCTAAAGGGAAAGACCTAGCACCAAATCCAATTTGCCATCTGATCTAACTTCTGGAGGCAGTCAAAATGATCCTTAGAATTCTTCCCTACCTTATTCCTGTGCTGAGATACAGGCTGCTCCAACCTGCTGTAAAATGCTTGATTTCGAGAGTGAGCGAAACTAATGAAAACATTGTTGGGGTAAAACCTAAAGGGAAAGATCTAGCACCAAATCCAATTTGCCATCTGATCTAACTTCTGGAGGCAGTCAAAATGATCCTTAGAATTCTTCCCTACCTTATTCCTGTGCTGAGA
Source organism: Melanerpes formicivorus (assembly GCF_026170545.1). Taxonomy (NCBI): domain Eukaryota; kingdom Metazoa; phylum Chordata; class Aves; order Piciformes; family Picidae; genus Melanerpes; species Melanerpes formicivorus. Next base: position 8,030 of record NW_027145179.1, on the reverse strand, counting down.
TACAGGCTGCTCCAACCTGCTGTAAAATGCTTGATTTCGAGAGTGAGCGAAACTAATGAAAACATTGTTGGGGTAAAACCTAAAGGGAAAGACCTAGCACCAAATCCAATTTGCCATCTGATCTAACTTCTGGAGGCAGTCAAAATGATCCTTAGAATTCTTCCCTACCTTATTCCTGTGCTGAGATACAGGCTGCTCCAACCTGCTGTAAAATGCTTGATTTCGAGAGTGAGCGAAACTAATGAAAACATTGTTGGGGTAAAACCTAAAGGGAAAGACCTAGCACCAAATCCAATTTGCCATCTGATCTAACTTCTGGAGGCAGTCAAAATGATCCTTAGAATTCTTCCCTACCTTATTCCTGTGCTGAGATACAGGCTGCTCCAACCTGCTGTAAAATGCTTGATTTCGAGAGTGAGCGAAACTAATGAAAACATTGTTGGGGTAAAACCTAAAGGGAAAGACCTAGCACCAAATCCAATTTGCCATCTGATCTAACTTCTGGAGGCAGTCAAAATGATCCTTAGAATTCTTCCCTACCTTATTCCTGTGCTGAGATACAGGCTGCTCCAACCTGCTGTAAAATGCTTGATTTCGAGAGTGAGCGAAACTAATGAAAACATTGTTGGGGTAAAACCTAAAGGGAAAGACCTAGCACCAAATCCAATTTGCCATCTGATCTAACTTCTGGAGGCAGTCAAAATGATCCTTAGAATTCTTCCCTACCTTATTCCTGTGCTGAGATACAGGCTGCTCCAACCTGCTGTAAAATGCTTGATTTCGAGAGTGAGCGAAACTAATGAAAACATTGTTGGGGTAAAACCTAAAGGGAAAGACCTAGCACCAAATCCAATTTGCCATCTGATCTAACTTCTGGAGGCAGTCAAAATGATCCTTAGAATTCTTCCCTACCTTATTCCTGTGCTGAGATACAGGCTGCTCCAACCTGCTGTAAAATGCTTGATTTCGAGAGTGAGCGAAACTAATGAAAACATTGTTGGGGTAAAACCTAAAGGGAAAGACCTAGCACCAAATCCAATTTGCCATCTGATCTAACTTCTGGAGGCAGTCAAAATGATCCTTAGAATTCTTCCCTACCTTATTCCTGTGCTGAGATACAGGCTGCTCCAACCTGCTGTAAAATGCTTGATTTCGAGAGTGAGCGAAACTAATGAAAACATTGTTGGGGTAAAACCTAAAGGGAAAGACCTAGCACCAAATCCAATTTGCCATCTGATCTAACTTCTGGAGGCAGTCAAAATGATCCTTAGAATTCTTCCCTACCTTATTCCTGTGCTGAGATACAGGCTGCTCCAACCTGCTGTAAAATGCTTGATTTCGAGAGTGAGCGAAACTAATGAAAACATTGTTGGGGTAAAACCTAAAGGGAAAGACCTAGCACCAAATCCAATTTGCCATCTGATCTAACTTCTGCAGGCAGTCAAAATGATCCTTAGAATTCTTCCCTACCTTATTCCTGTGCTGAGATACAGGCTGCTCCAACCTGCTGTAAAATGCTTGATTTCGAGAGTGAGCGAAACTAATGAAAACATTGTTGGGGTAAAACCTAAAGGGAAAGATCTAGCACCAAATCCAATTTGCCATCTGATCTAACTTCTGGAGGCAGTCAAAATGATCCTTAGAATTCTTCCCTACCTTATTCCTGTGCTGAGATACAGGCTGCTCCAACCTGCTGTAAAATGCTTGATTTCGAGAGTGAGCGAAACTAATGAAAACATTGTTGGGGTAAAACCTAAAGGGAAAGACCTAGCACCAAATCCAATTTGCCATCTGATCTAACTTCTGGAGGCAGTCAAAATGAGTATTTGAATTCTTCCCTACCTTATTCCTGTGCTGAGATACAGGCTGCTCCAACCTGCTGTAAAATGCTTGATTTCGAGAGTGAGCGAAACTAATGAAAACATTGTTGGGGTAAAACCTAAAGGGAAAGACCTAGCACCAAATCCAATTTGCCATCTGATCTAACTTCTGGAGGCAGTCAAAATGATCCTTAGAATTCTTCCCTACCTTATTCCTGTGCTGAGATACAGGCTGCTCCAACCTGCTGTAAAATGCTTGATTTCGAGAGTGAGCGAAACTAATGAAAACATTGTTGGGGTAAAACCTAAAGGGAAAGACCTAGCACCAAATCCAATTTGCCATCTGATCTAACTTCTGGAGGCAGTCAAAATGAGTATTTGAATTCTTCCCTACCTTATTCCTGTGCTGAGATACAGGCTGCTCCAACCTGCTGTAAAATGCTTGATTTCGAGAGTGAGCGAAACTAATGAAAACATTGTTGGGGTAAAACCTAAAGGGAAAGACCTAGCACCAAATCAAATTTGCCATCTGATCTAACTTCTGGAGGCAGTCAAAATGATCCTTAGAATTCTTCCCTACCTTATTCCTGTGCTGAGATACAGGCTGCTCCAACCTGCTGTAAAATGCTTGATTTCGAGAGTGAGCGAAACTAATGAAAACATTGTTGGGGTAAAACCTAAAGGGAAAGACCTAGCACCAAATCCAATTTGCCATCTGATCTAACTTCTGGAGGCAGTCAAAATGATCCTTAGAATTCTTCCCTACCTTATTCCTGTGCTGAGATACAGGCTGCTCCAACCTGCTGTAAAATGCTTGATTTCGAGAGTGAGCGAAACTAATGAAAACATTGTTGGGGTAAAACCTAAAGGGAAAGACCTAGCACCAAATCCAATTTGCCATCTGATCTAACTTCTGGAGGCAGTCAAAATGATCCTTAGAATTCTTCCCTACCTTATTCCTGTGCTGAGATACAGGCTGCTCCAACCTGCTGTAAAATGCTTGATTTCGAGAGTGAGCGAAACTAATGAAAACATTGTTGGGGTAAAACCTAAAGGGAAAGACCTAGCACCAAATCCAATTTGCCATCTGATCTAACTTCTGGAGGCAGTCAAAATGATCCTTAGAATTCTTCCCTACCTTATTCCTGTGCTGAGATACAGGCTGCTCCAACCTGCTGTAAAATGCTTGATTTCGAGAGTGAGCGAAACTAATGAAAACATTGTTGGGGTAAAACCTAAAGGGAAAGACCTAGCACCAAATCCAATTTGCCATCTGATCTAACTTCTGGAGGCAGTCAAAATGATCCTTAGAATTCTTCCCTACCTTATTCCTGTGCTGAGATACAGGCTGCTCCAACCTGCTGTAAAATGCTTGATTTCGAGAGTGAGCGAAACTAATGAAAACATTGTTGGGGTAAAACCTAAAGGGAAAGACCTAGCACCAAATCCAATTTGCCATCTGATCTAACTTCTGGAGGCAGTCAAAATGATCCTTAGAATTCTTCCCTACCTTATTCCTGTGCTGAGATACAGGCTGCTCCAACCTGCTGTAAAATGCTTGATTTCGAGAGTGAGCGAAACTAATGAAAACATTGTTGGGGTAAAACCTAAAGGGAAAGACCTAGCACCAAATCCAATTTGCCATCTGATCTAACTTCTGGAGGCAGTCAAAATGATCCTTAGAATTCTTCCCTACCTTATTCCTGTGCTGAGATACAGGCTGCTCCAACCTGCTGTAAAATGCTTGATTTCGAGAGTGAGCGAAACTAATGAAAACATTGTTGGGGTAAAACCTAAAGGGAAAGACCTAGCACCAAATCCAATTTGCCATCTGATCTAACTTCTGGAGGCAGTCAAAATGATCCTTAGAATTCTTCCCTACCTTATTCCTGTGCTGAGATACAGGCTGCTCCAACCTGCTGTAAAATGCTTGATTTCGAGAGTGAGCGAAACTAATGAAAACATTGTTGGGGTAAAACCTAAAGGGAAAGACCTAGCACCAAATCCAATTTGCCATCTGATCTAACTTCTGGAGGCAGTCAAAATGATCCTTAGAATTCTTCCCTACCTTATTCCTGTGCTGAGATACAGGCTGCTCCAACCTGCTGTAAAATGCTTGATTTCGAGAGTGAGCGAAACTAATGAAAACATTGTTGGGGTAAAACCTAAAGGGAAAGACCTAGCACCAAATCCAATTTGCCATCTGATCTAACTTCTGGAGGCAGTCAAAATGATCCTTAGAATTCTTCCCTACCTTATTCCTGTGCTGAGATACAGGCTGCTCCAACCTGCTGTAAAATGCTTGATTTCGAGAGTGAGCGAAACTAATGAAAACATTGTTGGGGTAAAACCTAAAGGGAAAGACCTAGCACCAAATCCAATTTGCCATCTGATCTAACTTCTGCAGGCAGTCAAAATGATCCTTAGAATTCTTCCCTACCTTATTCCTGTGCTGAGATACAGGCTGCTCCAACCTGCTGTAAAATGCTTGATTTCGAGAGTGAGCGAAACTAATGAAAACATTGTTGGGGTAAAACCTAAAGGGAAAGATCTAGCACCAAATCCAATTTGCCATCTGATCTAACTTCTGGAGGCAGTCAAAATGATCCTTAGAATTCTTCCCTACCTTATTCCTGTGCTGAGATACAGGCTGCTCCAACCTGCTGTAAAATGCTTGATTTCGAGAGTGAGCGAAACTAATGAAAACATTGTTGGGGTAAAACCTAAAGGGAAAGACCTAGCACCAAATCCAATTTGCCATCTGATCTAACTTCTGGAGGCAGTCAAAATGAGTATTTGAATTCTTCCCTACCTTATTCCTGTGCTGAGATACAGGCTGCTCCAACCTGCTGTAAAATGCTTGATTTCGAGAGTGAGCGAAATTAATGAAAACATTGTTGGGGTAAAACCTAAAGGGAAAGACCTAGCACCAAATCCAATTTGCCATCTGATCTAACTTCTGGAGGCAGTCAAAATGATCCTTAGAATTCTTCCCTACCTTATTCCTGTGCTGAGATACAGGCTGCTCCAACCTGCTGTAAAATGCTTGATTTCGAGAGTGAGCGAAACTAATGAAAACATTGTTGGGGTAAAACCTAAAGGGAAAGACCTAGCACCAAATCCAATTTGCCATCTGATCTAACTTCTGGAGGCAGTCAAAATGATCCTTAGAATTCTTCCCTACCTTATTCCTGTGCTGAGATACAGGCTGCTCCAACCTGCTGTAAAATGCTTGATTTCGAGAGTGAGCGAAACTAATGAAAACATTGTTGGGGTAAAACCTAAAGGGAAAGACCTAGCACCAAATCCAATTTGCCATCTGATCTAACTTCTGGAGGCAGTCAAAATGATCCTTAGAATTCTTCCCTACCTTATTCCTGTGCTGAGATACAGGCTGCTCCAACCTGCTGTAAAATGCTTGATTTCGAGAGTGAGCGAAACTAATGAAAACATTGTTGGGGTAAAACCTAAAGGGAAAGACCTAGCACCAAATCCAATTTGCCATCTGATCTAACTTCTGGAGGCAGTCAAAATGAGTATTTGAATTCTTCCCTACCTTATTCCTGTGCTGAGATACAGGCTGCTCCAACCTGCTGTAAAATGCTTGATTTCGAGAGTGAGCGAAACTAATGAAAACATTGTTGGGGTAAAACCTAAAGGGAAAGACCTAGCACCAAATCCAATTTGCCATCTGATCTAACTTCTGGAGGCAGTCAAAATGATCCTTAGAATTCTTCCCTACCTTATTCCTGTGCTGAGATACAGGCTGCTCCAACCTGCTGTAAAATGCTTGATTTCGAGAGTGAGCGAAACTAATGAAAACATTGTTGGGGTAAAACCTAAAGGGAAAGACCTAGCACCAAATCCAATTTGCCATCTGATCTAACTTCTGGAGGCAGTCAAAATGATCCTTAGAATTCTTCCCTACCTTATTCCTGTGCTGAGATACAGGCTGCTCCAACCTGCTGTAAAATGCTTGATTTCGAGAGTGAGCGAAACTAATGAAAACATTGTTGGGGTAAAACCTAAAGGGAAAGACCTAGCACCAAATCCAATTTGCCATCTGATCTAACTTCTGGAGGCAGTCAAAATGATCCTTAGAATTCTTCCCTACCTTATTCCTGTGCTGAGATACAGGCTGCTCCAACCTGCTGTAAAATGCTTGATTTCGAGAGTGAGCGAAACTAATGAAAACATTGTTGGGGTAAAACCTAAAGGGAAAGACCTAGCACCAAATCCAATTTGCCATCTGATCTAACTTCTGGAGGCAGTCAAAATGATCCTTAGAATTCTTCCCTACCTTATTCCTGTGCTGAGATACAGGCTGCTCCAACCTGCTGTAAAATGCTTGATTTCGAGAGTGAGCGAAACTAATGAAAACATTGTTGGGGTAAAACCTAAAGGGAAAGACCTAGCACCAAATCCAATTTGCCATCTGATCTAACTTCTGGAGGCAGTCAAAATGATCCTTAGAATTCTTCCCTACCTTATTCCTGTGCTGAGATACAGGCTGCTCCAACCTGCTGTAAAATGCTTGATTTCGAGAGTGAGCGAAACTAATGAAAACATTGTTGGGGTAAAACCTAAAGGGAAAGACCTAGCACCAAATCCAATTTGCCATCTGATCTAACTTCTGGAGGCAGTCAAAATGATCCTTAGAATTCTTCCCTACCTTATTCCTGTGCTGAGATACAGGCTGCTCCAACCTGCTGTAAAATGCTTGATTTCGAGAGTGAGCGAAACTAATGAAAACATTGTTGGGGTAAAACCTAAAGGGAAAGACCTAGCACCAAATCCAATTTGCCATCTGATCTAACTTCTGGAGGCAGTCAAAATGATCCTTAGAATTCTTCCCTACCTTATTCCTGTGCTGAGATACAGGCTGCTCCAACCTGCTGTAAAATGCTTGATTTCGAGAGTGAGCGAAACTAATGAAAACATTGTTGGGGTAAAACCTAAAGGGAAAGACCTAGCACCAAATCCAATTTGCCATCTGATCTAACTTCTGGAGGCAGTCAAAATGATCCTTAGAATTCTTCCCTACCTTATTCCTGTGCTGAGATACAGGCTGCTCCAACCTGCTGTAAAATGCTTGATTTCGAGAGTGAGCGAAACTAATGAAAACATTGTTGGGGGTAAAACCTAAAGGGAAAGACCTAGCACCAAATCCAATTTGCCATCTGACTAACTTCTGGAGGCAGTCAAAATGATCCTTAGAATTCTTCCCTACCTTATTCCTGTGCTGAGATACAGGCTGCTCCAACCTGCTGTAAAATGCTTGATTTCGAGAGTGAGCGAAACTAATGAAAACATTGTTGGGGTAAAACCTAAAGGGAAAGACCTAGCACCAAATCCAATTTGCCATCTGATCTAACTTCTGCAGGCAGTCAAAATGATCCTTAGAATTCTTCCCTACCTTATTCCTGTGCTGAGATACAGGCTGCTCCAACCTGCTGTAAAATGCTTGATTTCGAGAGTGAGCGAAACTAATGAAAACATTGTTGGGGTAAAACCTAAAGGGAAAGATCTAGCACCAAATCCAATTTGCCATCTGATCTAACTTCTGGAGGCAGTCAAAATGATCCTTAGAATTCTTCCCTACCTTATTCCTGTGCTGAGATACAGGCTGCTCCAACCTGCTGTAAAATGCTTGATTTCGAGAGTGAGCGAAACTAATGAAAACATTGTTGGGGTAAAACCTAAAGGGAAAGACCTAGCACCAAATCCAATTTGCCATCTGATCTAACTTCTGGAGGCAGTCAAAATGAGTATTTGAATTCTTCCCTACCTTATTCCTGTGCTGAGATACAGGCTGCTCCAACCTGCTGTAAAATGCTTGATTTCGAGAGTGAGCGAAATTAATGAAAACATTGTTGGGGTAAAACCTAAAGGGAAAGACCTAGCACCAAATCCAATTTGCCATCTGATCTAACTTCTGGAGGCAGTCAAAATGATCCTTAGAATTCTTCCCTACCTTATTCCTGTGCTGAGATACAGGCTGCTCCAACCTGCTGTAAAATGCTTGATTTCGAGAGTGAGCGAAACTAATGAAAACATTGTTGGGGTAAAACCTAAAGGGAAAGACCTAGCACCAAATCCAATTTGCCATCTGATCTAACTTCTGGAGGCAGTCAAAATGATCCTTAGAATTCTTCCCTACCTTATTCCTGTGCTGAGATACAGGCTGCTCCAACCTGCTGTAAAATGCTT